>NW_027533334.1:3730445-3806647 GCF_008692635.1 Crocuta crocuta | reverse complement strand
CTCTCTCTCTCTCTCTCTCTCTCTCTCTCTCTCTCTCTCTCTCTCTCTCTCTCTCAACCAATCTCAAACTTAGGACTTTGGGCTAAGTGTGGGGCTCAAACTTATGACGTGGAGATCAAGAGTTAACATGCTTCATTGACTGAGCCAACAGGTGCCTCTTTCCTAGACATTTCTAGACTCTACTTTTGCCTAGAATCATTGTGACATATTTCATTTGGTCCTGATAAAAGCTCAGTGAAATAGGATAGGGCAGGTATTTATAGATAAAAAATGGGGTTCTTTTTCTAATTTTTTGAAATACGTTGGAAACCTATTGGATAAAAACGATTTTCTAGAGCTCTAAATGGTATGATAGTGACATCTACTGTAATAGCTCATATTATTACAGTTTTTGAAGAAGCTGCTCTTTGGATAATTTTAAAATATCAGAAAGAACTTAACAATTGATTTGATCACCTGCTATTTTGGTTGGGGGGGGGAGAGGAGGAATAAACTGTCAACCAGGTATACTTTAACAGAATTGTGTAAGTATATTATAATACTTATCTCAGAGTAAGTATTGTGTAAATAATTATAATAAAACCTCAGATTTCCAAAAACCACCATCATGTAGATCTGGATTATTAAAAGTGTTTAAAGATGTTACTGGATTCTCTAATCAACTGAGAATTTTAAAGTTCAAGGTAGTCCAATGACTTTTGTTGGACTAAAAAAGCTAGATTTGATGAGTGCAAGAATAATATAGAGGAGACCAGAAATAGAGAAAAGACAAAGGCAAAGTGACCAAAGGCATGTGAAAAGATAGCAAGGTTTGGAGCAGCTTAGGTGAGGTGACTCAGGTTAGGGGAAGACGGGAAAGCAGGTGATAGACCCACAACATTTTATCAGGAATTTAAAGAGCAACTTACTGAGATGGATTCTGGAGTTAATGCAAGTGCAGTACAAGCTCTTACCTTTCCAACATTATGCAGTTAGAGTTGCTGAATATGTTGACCCTAAAATATTTCTTGACATAAATTCCAAAACATCAGGACGGCTTGTTCAAAATATATTATACTTGGTCATAACACAGTATAAATGGATTAGAAACCACCTTGACTAGGATTAAAACAGAAAAGTTGTGCTTGGGGGATTTAATGCCAGTAACAAGACTATTCTCTGGGTATTCCATTTGAAAGTTCATTAAAATATATAATTTGCTAAGCATTGTTCTCTTTATTGTAAAGTAATTACATTCTTGTAATAGTTAAAAATACTTAATTTTGAAATATTTTAAGTATGCAGAAAAGCTCAAATACTTCAGATTACTGGATATCCATGTACTTACTACCCAGATTTAACAGTTATTAACATTTTGCCATATTTTCCCCAGATATTTTTTCTTTTTCTTTTTTTTTCTTAAAATGTTTATTTAATTTTTTGAAAGAGAGAGAGAGGCAGCCTGAGCAGGGGAGGGGCAGAGAGAGAGGGAGACAGAATCTGAAGCAGACTCCAGGCTCTGAGCTGTTAGCACAGAGCCCGATGTGGGGCTCAAACTCACAAACTGAGATCGTGACCTGAGCTGAAGTCAGTCACCTAACCGACTGAGCCACACAGGTGCCCCTTTTCTTTTTTTTAATATTTATTTTGAGAGCACAAGCAGGGGAGGGGCAGAGAGAGAATCCCAAGGAGGCTCCATGAGTGGAGTCCAACATGGGCCTCTGTCCCACGACCCTGGGATCATGACCTGAGCTGAAATCAAGAGTCTGTCACTGAACCAAGTGAGCCACCCAGATTCCCCTCCCCATTTTCATTTTTATTAAAAAAATTTTTTAATGTTTATTTTTTGAGAGAAAGACAGTGTGAATGGGGGAGGGGCAGAGACACACACACACACACACACACACACACACACACACACACTCCAAAGCAGGCTTCAGCCTCTGAGCTGTCAACACAGAGCCCAATGTGGGACTCTAACTCATGAAACTGCAAGATCATGACCTAAGCCCGAGTTGGTTGCCTAACCGCCTGAGCCACCTGGGCGCTACCCCAGATATTATTTAAAGAAATTTAAAAAAAAAACCACATAGCTAAAGCATCTTTCTCCTATGCGTGTTTTTTACTATCTGTAAGAATATAGTTATGAGCAATGTATACCATTGTGTAGGAACTTCAGTTGGTAACTACTTTGGAGAACAGTTTGACAGTACCCAGCAAAGATGATGATGGTTTTTGTCAGTTATGTCCTGTAACAAACCACCTCAAACTTCAGTGGCTTAAAACAGTGATTTCTTTTTTTCTCCTGATTCTGTGAGTTGTCTCGGTGGTTCTACTTGTTTCACTTGGGCTCATTGATGGGACTGCTCAAGTGGCTGGAGCATTGGCTATGCTGGAAATTTCAAGATGGCCTCACTCAGATGTTTGGTAGTTCATGCTGGCTGTCAGCCCTAGTGTTGCTGTTTCTCTGCCATATGACCTCTTAGTTTCTAGTAGGCTAGACTAGCTTTCTTCCATGGTGATCTGAGGACAGCCATCCAGGAAACAGAAGTGGAAATTTCTAGCCTCTTGACACCTGGGCCCTGAACTCACATAAGTGTGGCTTCTGTGAGTTTTGTTGGTCAAAGCAAGTCAGAAGGCCATCCTAGATTGAAGGAGAGAGAAAATAGAATCCACCTCTTGATAAGAGGAGGGGCAGTCATGCTGCATGGGAGCATGGAAAGACTTGTTGCCTCCATGTTTGTTTGTTTTAAAGTTTGTTTATTTTGGAGAGAGGCAGAGAGAGAGGGAGAGAGGCAGAGAGAGTGGGAGAGAGAATCTCAAGCAGGCTCTGCACTGCCAGCATGGAGCCCGTTGTGGGGTTTGAACTCATATACTGTGAGATTATGACTTGAGCTGAAGCCCGGAGTTGGAGTTTAACAGACTGAGCCACACAGGCACCCTTCCTCCATGTTTGAAGACAATCTATCACATTATCATACTCAATTCAGCTCTTTTACTCCTACCTGTCCTGGAGAAACTCTTTCACAAAAACAATCATGCACGAGGTAGTTCACTGTAGAATTGTAGAATAGCAAAGAAGTAAAATGTAAATACCTTTACATTTCGACGCAGGGCTTGAACTCACGAACCAGGAGATCATGACCTGAGCTGCAGTCAGATGCTTAACCAACTGAGCCACGCAGGCGTGCCTAAAATATCTAAAGCAGTACCTGTTAGATAGTAGATATGTATAAACAGAAATTGGAAAAAGATAACAAAGTATATAGAATGGCATCTGTCTTCACTTTCAGTTGTGTAATGATTGCATCGGATTACCTTAATTATAATTCTAAAAATAGGATGAGTGAAATTACGAAATAAATAAAAGTCCATTATGATTTACTTGATAGTAAATATAAATTAGCAAAATTCTTTCACATTTGTTATATGATTTTGTTATCAGGACACTTTTCTAAGGTAGTTATTTTCTATTCGGGAGAGTGTAAACAGTGACTGGTAGTAGTAGATTTATGGTGGTTTCAGTGAAGACGTATTAAAGGAGAAATAATGGTACAGTAATATTTTCGAGTTTGTGTGCTTTACCTATGTAGATTGTGAATATATTTGGCTCTGGACTTTTCTTTTTCTTTTAATGTTTTTTATTTATTTCTGAGAGAAACTGTGAGCAGGGGAGGGACAGAGAGAGGGAAATACAGAATCTGAAGCAGGCTGCAGGCTCTGGGCTAGCTGTCAGCACAGAGCCCGACGTGGAGCTCGAACCCACAAACCGTGAGATCATGACCTGAGCCAAAGTCAGATGCTCAACCGACTGAGCCACCCAGGTGCCCCTGGACTTTTATTTTTCCATGTGGGAGGGAAGGAGGGAGATTGTAGAAGAGGGTTGGTTGTGTCTTAATGGAACTCTTTGCAGAGGGAGATCCACAGCCTCTCACTCAGATCCGATAATGTTGTACCACCTCCCTTCCCCCACCCTGCCCAGTCATATTTTTAAGTGTAAGGTCAACTGATAAGATTTTATTTTGCAAATTCAAAAAGTTTGATGGCAGCTAACCATATTCAGGGATTTGAGGAGATTTCCTTAGGTTGAATATGGATTAAAATTAAGAACTAATTTGGGTAACTTTACAGGATTTGCTAAGCCAGATGTGACAAATATATTTGGTGGCTTCTGGTCAAATGCATTGATTCAGTTCCTTCTCAAAGGTAAAAGTTATGCATGTTTTTTAATTTCCTAGTTTGGTTTTATGTTTTAAAAGTTAAAGATAAACCTGTAAATTTGTGACCCTTCCTACTGCTTTTGTGGAATGAAATGTTTGGTGGCTGGTATTTTCAGTAGTCGCACTTTGAATAATTCCCATTTTAGGATGCTTTGTAATTAAAAATTAGGTACTGAATGTGGTAGGTTTTTGTCACCTTTTTCTTTCTAGTAACGTAAATAAATCCCCTTTTGCCGTCTGTGTGGATTTACTTCAGGTAGGTACACTTGACTTTGCTTGGGATCACCTGCAGGTGCTGGATTCGTTTGGAAAAAGGTTATTATTTATCACTTATCCTGTGACTCTGAAATACTTCGGAAACAAATGGTATTGAAGGCATTTTTGTTTTGTTTTACCTTTCAGAGTCCCTTTTGATTTTGAAAGAAATAGTTGGCAACAAATATGACTGAGTTCTGGCTTATATCTGCTCCTGGGGAGAAAACATGTCAGCAAACATGGGAGAAATTGCATGCAGCAACCACAAAGAACAATAATCTTGCTATTACTTCAAAATTTAACATTCCTGACTTAAAGGTAAAACTGCATGGTGCACAGTAGTGTGTGAGTTCATTGTGAAGAGGACAGTTGTCTCTGCTTACCTTTTGATAGAAATAAGAGATCTGGGNCGAGATCATGACCTAAGCGAAAGTCGGACGCTTAACCGACTAAGCCACCCAGGCGCCCCCTAAACTTCAGATTTTTTAAAAATTTGACTTTTTTTTTATTTTAATGTTTATTTACTTTTGAGGGAGGGAGNCGAACCGCGAGATCATGACCTAAGTGAAAGTCGGACGCTTAACCGACTAAGCCACCCAGGCGCCCCTGAAGTTGGATGCTTAACTGACTGAGCCACCCAAGGGCCCCTCTAATCTTCAGATTTTAAATAATGAGGAAGTTCAGATTTGAGATGTAAACTACCAAAATGAAATAACATTGTTCTAAACTTTTATTTATGCTTTTCCAAATTGTGATTTGAATTGTAATGAGAAATGTTATGAAAATTTTGATATATTACATTCACAAATATCTTCAGAAGTGAAAAATCTTAGTAATATACTTAAATATCACAGTGAACCCCATTTTTTATTAAATTCATGTGTCAGTGATGTTGTAAATGTTTTATCATTAGACCTCTTTAATTGTACTTTGCAAATCTAGCTTAGTCATTTAATGTGGTTAATTTATGTAACATTTATTGAAGATCTGTAACCTAGCAGCCTCAAAGGGAAGCAGGCTGTCAGTGATTTTACAGAATGGAAAAATCACGGTATTTTTATATTTCTGGTTAACTTAGTAGGTAGTTATATAGAGCATTCATTTAAGAAATACTTAAAATTACTGGTTCTTCATATTTTGACAGTTCTGAATTCCTTTGAGACACTGATAGTCATGGACCCCTATTTAAGAGCTGCTGTTGTAAACCAAGACTTCAAATGGTGCACCCATCACTGGGCAGTACAAGCAGAGGCATAGGCCTGCCGTTGCGGAATCTTCACCTCTCGAATGGTGGCTGTACCCATGAATTAGAGGATTATCCTGTACATATAAATAGCTTTGAAATGTCTGGCAAACATTTTTTAACCACGCTTGTACATCATGAAATAAAATACAGAGAACTTAAAATAAGGCAGGGGATAAAACCTAGGTAGTAAAATGCTATATTTCCCTTCTAGGTTGGCACACTGGATGTCTTGGTTGGTTTGTCGGATGAACTGGCTAAACTGGATGCATTTGTAGAAGGGTAATGTATTTATATGTGTAGACTAGAGGAAAATGAGTCATTCTTATCAGGCTACCTGAACATTGGGTTTATTATGACATGTAGAGTCTACTTATTGGAATGGTTTTAGAAAATGCTGACTCTTGGGCCGCCTGGGTGGCTCAGTCAGTAAAGCGTCTGACTCTTGATTTTGCCTCAGATCATGATCTCTTGGTTTATGAGGTTGAGACCCACATGGAGCTCTGCGCTGACAGCGTGGAACCTGCTTGGGATTCTCTCTCTCCCCTCTTTCTGACCCTCCCCTGCTAGTGCTCTCTTTCTTCAAAATAAATAAGAATGAATAAATAAAATAATAAATAGCAGTACTTTAATTTAATAATAATAAATTATTTAAATAATGAAATGATTCTGTTTTCTTTGTAAATTATCTTTATGAAAGTACATTTTATATACAGTAAAATATACCTGTTTGAAGTATGAAAATGGTGACTATATTTAATATTTTTATTGAGATACAATTTATATACCATGCACTTCACTTTTTTCTTGTATACTTTTGTATGCCATCCCCCCAGGGCCTAGAGCTGGACATGGAACCAAAGAAAGCACAACAAAGTCCACAAATCATGTTTCTGGTTCCAGCTCTGCCATTAGTTGGTTTTGTGACTTTTGTGACCAAGTCATTTATCCTCTTTATACCTTGGTGTCTTTACTTATGTAAAACGAAGGGATTGATAAGGTGCCCCAGTAGCTATGGCACTATGGTTTCTCTTTAGCATTGTTCCTTGCACATAGTAGATGCTTAGTAAACAGTTAATGAATAAATAATAACGAGACCTCATTCTTCATAAATGTTGCTTGGTATTCTGTTGACTATTGGATCTCTTTTGTCCTAAGTGAAAGCATGTAATTGGTAAATGCTAGCTCTCAGCCTCCCTCCTTTGTTCTTGGTCATTGCAGTCACATTCATTGCCCCATTTTGGGCATATAATGTATATTTCTCATTGGTTCTCATTACTTTCTTTCCGGACTTAATAAACATATTGCATGTAGTCTCCTTAAAACCCTGCAGTTACTCATTTGAGCTTTGCATGTAAACAAAATCTTGGTCCCTTCCATCTTTAAAACATTACTTATAGAAGTCATCACCCATTTGTTCTGTATTAAATAGATACATGTAATGGGAGCATATATAATTCAATTCATGTGTGTATGTGTGTCGTGTGTTCATTGTAAAGCATGGAATTTAGGTCTTTTTCCTGGAAATGATTATTGATTTTTTTTTTTCCCTCCCAAGGGTGGTTAAGAAAGTGGCTCAGTATATGGCTGATGTATTGGAAGATAGTAAAGATAAAGTTCAGGAGAATCTGTTGGCCAATGGAGGTAAGCTAATGTTTCAGGATTTGATACTGACTTGTATAAGGTGAATGACTTAGCTATAAAAACGAACAAAAAGAATGTGAAAAAATCTGCATAGATAAGGATATGAAATACAATAGAAGGCCACTAAAATATAATTATTACTGAATTTGGTGATAACTACAGTTATATCTTTGTCCCCTTTAACATTTTGTGTAAGACACTCTTACATGGTAGATAATATAGCTTATGACATGGATGTCAAGTCCTTCTAAAAGCAATATTATAAAGATTTACCTTAGTTCTTTCCAGGAGCTAGTTGTTAACTCACATTCACAGTGTTTCTAAGTTACATGTCTCAGCATTTTTCCAGCTGAATACTTGTCTTCCTCAGCTTTTGTAAGAGTAAAACATTTTAATGTTAGTGCAGAGTAAAGCCTTTTCCCCTCAAATCTGAATATGGTATTTCTTTACTTTAGTGCCATGGAGTTGTCCACTACTGACCTCTATAGCTGGAAGCTAATAGTTTGCTTGGTATAGTAATGACTTTGTAAAGATAGTTTGACCTCACTGTTGTAATTTGTACTTGCGTTTGGTGTTCTTTATGAAATGACACTTTTTATGAAATGACACTTTTTTTTAACTTAGGCTGATCTTTAGTGATATGTCATAATAAAAAGTAACCCTCTTCTTTCATTCTGTCCCGTATTGTGACTTTGTTATATTAACGTTTGTTGAGTAGTGTCCTGGGGTATCATGGGATGGAGAGCCATGATTCAACAAAAGACCTCAAGGGAAAGTGAAATAGAGAAGTTTATTACTCATGGGTCCTGGTGGAGGGGGTACCACATGGGAGATTAAGGCAAGATGCAGGCAGAGAGTGGCAGGGGCACATGCCTTTATTAGGGGCTGTGGGTGGAGTGCTTTGGAGTTCCCAGGCTAAGTTGGGATTGGTCAGTTCATACTAAAAAAGAAGAGTAGGGCTTTGGCAAGCTTTAAGGGGGTCTTGTCTCAGGGGGCAGGGCCTGGGCAGCGGAGGAGAGTGTTTTATCAGCAGCAGTCTCTCAGGAACTCACATTTACTTGAGATTCTGCAGGCGCTTACCTAGGACTGCTCCCAAGGAAGAGGCTTCTGTAATTTCTAGTTCCCTGTAGGCCCCTTGGCCACACAAAATGGATGCTGAGGCAGCAGTGTGGAGTAGTTTGGCTAAACTCTCAACAGTTAACTGCATTTTTAATTTAGTGTTTCTCTAAGCTCCTTACTTCTTTTAAATAATAGATGTTCAATAAATACTTAATCAGTAAGACAAAAATTTAGTGATTTATTCTTGCTTTTTGTTACAAAAGTGATTCTGACCTAGTTGTTTACTGTTTCTGTTAATTTGTATTTGGGGCACAAGGATAGAAGGTAGATATGTTAATGTAGGTTGCATTTACTGATCTTGTAGGTATTTGATGAACTAGGACATTCAGTCTAGTAAGTGGAACGGGGATTGACAGTTTAGGTGGCCTTGCATCTGAAATTGCTTTTGGAAATAGCATCTATATTGACTCCTTAACATTAATGTAGGAGGAAATTGAGGAGTGAAGGATATTTTGATGTGAATTATTTTTGCCAGTTAGCCATTTGGTCTCCCTGACCTTTATCCCATCAGACTTGAGAGGTAAAGTCCTCTTGATTACTGAACTTCCAAGGAATAGTTGCTGAGTGTCTCTTTGGCTTTACGTTTTTTTATCCTTTTCATTTGAATGTTTTCATTTGAAAGGGCCTGTGTTTTGAAGATTGTTGTATAGACTCCTAGAAACAATTATTACCTGGTTTTAACAGGTTTATTTTCAGTTTATTTGGGTAAGCTGGCAAAGAAAGAACATACTTTTGTCAAATTGTGCTTATTGAGGAGTAGTTTCTTAGTCTGTGTCTGCTTCTCCTGCACATGAGGTATGTCATGGTGTGTGCATATTCTAGTTACTAAGTCATCATATTAGAAGGAGCATTTATATATATAAAATTTTGAATAAGAGAGATCCAGTCAGATTACAAGGTAAAAATGTTGATTAATCCATGTTACTCAATATAGTTCCACATTTTAAAAAGTCCAGACTCTGCAGCAATGATGACATTTTTACTGATTTTCTCAATGCAAATTTCAGCATTAAAATTTATTACTGTGTAGCAAACTATAAACATTCTATTGCTTCTCAGTAATTAATTTATTTCCCTATTTCAGTTGACTTGGTTACTTATATAACAAGGTTTCAGTGGGACATGGCTAAATACCCAATCAAGCAGTCCCTGAAAAATATTTCTGAAATAATTGCCAAGGTAAGATAAAAAATGACACAGGTAGGACACACTGATTCATAGTGGCTTTATTGATTTTATAATTATTTAGCTGGGAAATACTGTTTAGGTTTTGACAAAGCAACTAAATTATACGTGACTCATATAAACAGGAGGTACCCTTACTACAACTTTACTAAAAAGAAAGATGTTAAAAAGTATAACACTTTCCTGTGTACATTATCCAAGTTGTTTAGTTTACTTACTTAAGTGGTTAACTTAAATATTGCGTCAACAGTGTTTAAGGAAAAAAACTTTAAAAGCCTATAATTATTATTTATACAAATTTTCAGGGCAACTGAGATTATGTAGAACAGGAAATTGAATTCTATTAAAGATTTAGGAGTCATTCAACCAGTGATAATGACTTTGGCATGTTTACATACAGTACTGCTTCAGACATTAAACTTTATACGTTTTCTGACACCTTCAGACATTCAGTATCGATCCTCTACACAGAAAAATGCCTGTATTCATGTACACATAGTTTTATGTACAGTTTCAGGGAGTACACACATCCTGAAGTTCATCCATGAACTTGAGTTAAGAGTTCCTTTTATATTACAGTCATTGAACTTGAGAGAAAATTTAAAAGTCTTACCTGAAACTCTGAACAAGGCAAATAGACAAGGATCTATTAATTGTCAACATTATGATCTGGCTATGATGAGAAGTATGGTTTAAATTACTTGGACAGACTTTCTCTTTGCTAGCTTCCAATGACTTTGAGTAAGTGCTCTATAGTTAAATATAAATGATACAGATTATCAAGGATTTTAAAGCTGAGGTCATCATTATACTTTAATGAAAATGAGTAGTTTGATAATATAAAGTGCTCTTACTATGACTGAAGTTGCCTTATTTTGGTCCAGTTATCAAAGATTTAACCATCATTTTCTGATACTATTATGGATGAGGAAATAGACTCAGAGGTGAAATTGACTTAACCTTGTGCCACACAACTAACACTGGGAGAGCTGAGTTGAAACTAGTTCTTGAAATTTAAATCTGCTGATTTGTATTTTCTCCCTAAATTGTCAGTAGTTTTAGACTCTTTAAAAAATCAGCTTCTGTAACATTTATAAATACATCCAACCACAATTTTAATTAAATCGCAAAATTATTCTATGCAAGAATAGTGGCGTTGTGAAAAATAAAACTCTGTGTAGCTTCGTTACTTTTGGAAATTAATCCTTCAGCCTTGTGAATTCAAAGCTTTTTCATTCACAGTCTCTATACCCAGTGGTTTAGATTCCATTTACGTGGTTTAAGATGTAATATCATAACAGTAATTTAAATATATGTGGACTAAAACATTATCTTTAGTAGAAAAGATTCATATAGAAATTACCAGGGTTATTAAAAATGAAGGTTATTTTTTAAAACGATCTTTTAAATTGTGCTTTTACATCAAAAAGAATGAAATCTTGCCATTTGCAACAACGTGGATGGAGCTAGAATGTCTTATGCTAAGTGAAATAGGTCAATCAAAGACAAATATCATATAATTTCACTCATGCGGAATTTAAGAAACAAATCAGATGAATACATGGGAAGGGGGGGAAAAGGAGAGGGGGAAACAAACCACAAGAGACTCTTAACGACAGAGAACAAACTGAGGGTTGGTGGAGGGAGGTAGGTGAGAGATGGGCTGGATGGGAGATGGCGCTAACCAGGGCACTTGTTAGGACGAGTACTGGCTGTTGTACGTAAGTGATGAATCACTAAGTTCTATTCCTAAAACCAATATTGCACTGTAAACTAAAATTTAAGTAGACATTAAAAAAAATAAAGTTGTCCTTTTAAAATAATAGTTGTTACATCAGCAGTTAGTGGTATTTTATTTTTTAAAGTATATGTGCAGGTACAGCTACTTTATTCTGTTAGAAAAATTTTGCCAATTTTTATTTTTCATTTTTAAAGGGAGTGACTCAGATTGACAATGACCTGAAGTCTAGAGCATCCGCATATAATAACTTGAAAGGGAATCTTCAGAACTTGGAACGGAAGAATGCGTAAGCATATATGAATATTAAGAATTGGGAAAGCACTGAGTCAGCTATTGTTGGGGTTTAGTGAATTCCAGTTTGTCCTGTTTCTGTAATTAAAATGTTTTTTTTCCCTTAATGGAGAAAAGTTTATTAATTCTGGCTAGTCAGAACATACTATTTATTTATTATACTTGGTTCATAAAACTTGTGAGTTGGGTCCTAATTTGTTCCTTATCCATTTGTGTTTTTACTGAAAGATTGTCTAAAATCGTTTTAAATCAAATTATAATTAAATTGCATAGCAATTACCTGCTGCTTAAAAGAATTCTACCAAATACTATTTGAATTCTATAAGAGTATGTAATTCATCTGTTTATCTGTTTTCCAAGTTTAGTTTTTTTACATGTTAGGTTTTCAAAAAATGGAACACATTTATTTTCTTGATCTCATTGTAGTAGGACCACTGCAAGTGTAGCTTTAAACATTTAACTATTCAAGTTATGCATTTATACTCCAGAGGGAAAGTTGATTGGATAGTATCGGTGGTACAAACAGGGCAAGTCACTTTCATTATGAAATGTACTGGGAGACCAAATGAAGACTGATTTCAAAGAGTTGATTATTGGGTTAACTAACCGAAATTGCCTAGTATCAGATGATACCCAGGGAGAGGGAGGAAAATCAAAGGTTGTCCTTAAATGATATAATTTTGTGATTATGATAAAACAGGCTTTAATTGACATGTACTGAATAACAGTTGCACAGTCAAGATACTATATGTGTAATCAGAAGAGCTGAGTTATAGTAATTAAAGCAAACACAAGGGGAGATAGTAGAGGCAAATTTTTATAAATGTTTTTATTTCTTTGATAGGGTTAGAAATATTCAGTTAAATTTAGACTTCTTACAAAGTAAAAATGTTAACTAAGATTAGTCCGTCTCTTGAGATATATATAGTAGATGTGAATATAATTAGCCTGATATTTCTTGTGTAATGGAGGCATTATCAGCCTGATTTTTTTTTTCTTATTCTTCAGAGGAAGTTTGCTAACTAGAAGTTTAGCGGAAATTGTGAAGAAGGATGACTTTGTTCTTGATTCAGAGTATCTCGTCACATTACTGGTCGTGGTTCCCAAGTATGTCTTTTAATTACAAGAGGTTTTTGCTTGTTAAAATATAAGAAAAATGTTAGTATCTGATATTGTAATAGGAAGTTTTCCATAGAACTCAATTGTAAAGGGAATGTTAACTACCTTGTCATTCATTCCATCAACCAACATGTACTCATGTGGCATATATAATAGAATTTTGTTCATAATCTGGTAATGGAGACATCAGTTATAAATTGAGATTCCAAATCAAATTTAGCAGCTTAGTAGAGTTGGCTTATTTAAAAAGTAAGTAATACTAAGTTAACTAGATTTTTTTGAAAATACAGATTTTAGATATTTCAGCTTAAGAAAAATTTTTTCTGAAAAATCTTCTTTTTAAGTTTACTGATTTTGAGAGAGAGAGAAAGAGGCAGAGAGAGGGGGGAGAGAATGAATCCCAAGCAGGCTCTGCACTGACAGAGCCTAAAGAGCCCAATGTGGGGCTCAAACTCACAAACCCGCGAAATCATGACTTCATCTGAAATCAAGAGTTGGACGCCTAACTCACTGAGCCACCCAGGTACCCCTCCTGAAAAATCTTTATGATTGGTTAGGATGAATTAAACCCTTTAAGAAGTGGAGGATAGATTAGATCTGGGGTTGGCAGTTTTTTCTGTAAAGGGCCATATAGTTAACATTTTACGTTTGCAAGCCACAGTATCTCTGTTATAACTACTCCCCTCTGCCATGTCACCTTGGTGGTTAGAGCTGAAAGCAGCCATACACTGTACCTACAGATGGACGTGGCTGTGTTTCAGTAAAACTATTTACAAAAACAGGCGCAGACTCTGGGTGTAGTTTCCTAGATTAGATAACCCTTGAAATCTCCTTTAGATTAGGTCTTCTGTGTTAATTAACATTTGACCATTGTTAATCTTAATAAGATGAAGCCTTTGGACACTCATAGTAAGAATTTGAACTCTGTGTGCATGTGTGTTTATGAGAGAAACATTTTTAATGGTTTCACTTCTGACTTAAACTAAAGTCTCATCAGGGAATCTTTGGAAGATCCAGACTGAGGTGGGAAAGTTGGGGATTCTTCACAGTATCATTGCATGAATTCTTCCTTTGCCGTGCTCTCCATTTTTTTTATCTGGTTAAGAAACTGGGACTGTTGGAAAATGATGCCTCCTGGAAAGGATGGGAAAGCACCTCCATTGAATTTACTGTGGTTGCTCTCTCATCTGGCTTCTGCTTCTGCTCTTACTGCAGAATACTGTAGAGCACTGATGTTTTGTAATAAATTTCTATGTGTCTGTGTTTTTACCCGTGTAAGAAAATAGCCTTTGCACAGATAAAAGATTTGTCTCTATCTTTATTGAATATTTGTGTTTTAAATCAGACATTTTTATAGTTTTCCGTTCACTATTGAAACATAGGTCCTAAGGTACCTTACATGATGAATTAGTCACTATCCTGGCCTATAAATACTGCAGTTCTTTAAATTGCAAACCTAATTCTCTCTCCCCATACCCCCAAAATCCGTTGGTCTCTAAAGAAAGTTGTTGCACAAGTTCTGTGGAGCATGGTTACTGTCACTTAACTTACTCAATACTTCCTGGTATTTTGTACTTTTAGTAAATAGTTTGATCCGGCCCTTCATGACGGCCAGTGAGCAGAAATTATAGTGATTTCAGTGTGGCCTTTGAATGAATTAATTTATTTTTAATGAGGTAATGCATTACTGACTCTGAAGTTTGAAGGTAATTTAGAGTCTATACTTTGCTTTACTACCTTTCTAAACTTAGTTCTAGGATGTGCCTCTTTTGCAATAGTTACTGTATATAAGATAGTGGTGAACTGTGTTTCTTGCTTCACTGCTTACTGTATTTGAAACTCATTCTCAGTAGGAAACTTGAACTTTGTTTCTGACATGGATTTGAAGTATACTTTAGTTGAATTTTCTGTTTGTCCCATATATTATTTTAATATGAGTATGGTAGGAGGTAAGACTTGTTTTTCTTTTCCACTACTTATTGTACCTTTTCTGCAGGTTAAACCACAACGACTGGATTAAGCAGTATGAAACACTAGCTGAAATGGTAGTTCCAAGATCTAGCAAGTAAGTAGTAGTCATTGTAAAGCCTGGTTTCTTTCCTAGAATTCCATTTATAGTTGGGATGTTGGGTTAGGAAATCTCTTTTTACCTTTGTGGTAAATTTATGGTTTCAGGACCATCTTTTTCACCTTACAAATAAGTTACATCAACTCTAGTTATCACAGTTGTGGACCTGAAAGGGACTTTGTACAGTATGATTGACTCACTCGTGTTTATAGATGTAGAAGTTTGAGGCTGCAGCGGTGAAGTGGTTTGCCCAGAGTCATACCTCTCATTAGTGGCAGGGCTAGAATTAGAACCCGGGTCGCTGGTGTGGTACTTTTTCTGCCGTGCTGTGCCACCTTTTGGAAACGTTTTGTTCAGTATTTATTGTATACCTGCTATGTGTCTATCATTCTTCATTTCTTTTGTAAAAGGAAATGTACCAGAATGGCTGCTAGAGTACCATGTTGTTCTCTAAATATTCACCATCACTTCCAAGTGAGCACAGAGACTGTGTAATCTATATTTTCCATTAAAAACGGTATTAAGTATTTTAAAGTTTATGGATTAATATACATTGTCTAATTTGATATTTAGAACAGTTCTGTGCAGTAGTTGGAGCAGTTATCACGCTTATGGATAAAGAAGTGGAAAATACGGAAGAATTAGTTTAAGGCATATGCTGCATTGGGCTGTACTAGTGTCCAGTGACAAGGTTAGGACTAAAAGTCAGGTTTTTTAACATTCGGTTTTGTACTATTGACACTACCTTGTCATTTTTTCCTGTGTTCTATCATTCCACGTGAAATGTTCTTTGAGGAAGTATTAAAAACAGTGTATATGCATCCCCCGAGGGTTCTTTTGTACAGATACACCTCAAGAGGGGGCAACATGTGCTGAGAGGAAGGTGGAGCAGATAGTAAAGAAGTGGTATTAGTGAGGTTAGATCCATAAAGTATTGTCTTTTTTTAAAAAAAAAATTTTTTTTTAAATGTTGATTCATTTTTGAGAGAGAGAGAGAGACAAAGCATGAGTTGAGGAGGGGCAGAGAGAGAGAGGGAGATGCAGAATCTGAAACAGGCTCCAGGCTCCACACTGTCAGCACAGAGCCCAATGTGGGGCTCGAACTCATGAACCGCAAGATCATGACCTGAGCCGAAGTCGGACACTTCACCGACTCAGCCATTCAGGTGTCCCGAGTATTTTCTTTTCCAGTTTCATTGTGTCCTGTGGGAGGTAGCTTAGTATAATGGAAAGAGTACTGGACCCAGGGATCTGAGTTCTATTGCTGGTTTTGCTACCAACTTGTTGTGTGACCTAGGGTAAGTCTTTTAATTTCTCTGGGCCTCATTTTCTTTGTAAAATGAGCATAGCACCTTCCTAGAACATGTTATGAGGTTATTTTAAGGCTTGATAAGGTCTATAAAACATGAGATAATATGATTGTAGTTTCACAAATGTTCATTTTTTTTTGAGAACTAAACCACAAACCTCTGCTCATCACAATTTTTTTCCCCCATTTTGGGGACTACATTCTATTCACACACCAGCCCTTCACATGGCAAACTGAAGACCAAGGTGGTGTCTTCATATTAGTTTTCCACTGACACTGACAAATAACCACTTTGTATACCTTTGTACGCTGTAGGACAGTAGCGCCAAAGAGGCTGACTTAATGTCCAAGAGGCAGGAGAAGGAGGAGACCACGGGCCCAGTGCATACAGAATGTCCTCACAAATTGTACACGTGCCAGGCCCAAGGTTCAGGGGAGTGGTGTGGAGACAGGTTTCTGATTTACTCTGAAAGAAGGACTCTAAAAATATTACTTCAGAGATTTTTTATCTTTTGAAGATTAATTTAGTAGTTTAGAGGAAAAAATTCCAGGTGGGAACGGTTTAGTGTAGACCACACCTGTCTTCTGAATGAGATACAAGTGCTCCCTGACCACCGGTTGGCGAAAACATCTGTTCTTTTTCTCAGTTCAAAAGACATTTGGAATCATTGCCATGAAAGCTTAGTGTTTTAAATTTAGTGCACAAGAGCCGTGCAGGGCGGCAGTGTCATAGCCGATAGGGTTTATCTGAGGCACGATTATTGCTAATTATAATTAGCTACAAGAACAGCAGCCTCTCAACCGGCACTGTGAAGAGTGCATTGCACTCCTGGGGGACAGACGGGCTGGAGAGGGAGTCTGACATTTCATTCTCTGTCCAGGAAAGAGCTCTGTGACTTGATGCTGGATTTTTTGCTTATCATACTAACATTTTTGAGTAGCTGCTGTATGCTAGGGATTGGTCTGAGTGCTTAGTTTTAAGTCATTTGTAAGTAGTAATACATTCACTTGTTGCTTCTTGGTACTTCAGTGCTTACTTGGGAGCAGTGAAGATGAGCGTGGAATTGTGAGGTGGGAGAATGGATTGAAAAGTACTGTCTTCAAACCTGAAGGAAATAAATGTCACTTAAAAAATACTTATATTTGCAAAGTTTTCTGCTCAAGTGTTAAAATTATTGGAGAGTTTGAGCCACTGCCACTGCCGTGTAGCTAAGTGTGGGGATGCGTGTGATGCCGTGCAGATTTCCGGCCGAGGAGGTGGAGGCCAGGCTGCTGTTCTGCTTCTTGTTGGGAGGCCTGCTCGGAGAGAGGTGTTTTCACTTGTACCTAGGGTTACCGCTTCTCTTTTCTCTGCTTTTGCTTGTGAAGATGGTCTGACCAGCTCCTATCACCAGGTAGCTTAGTTCTTTTCTGCATCACTGGAAGCAGTACCACAAATGCCTTGGTTCTTCACAGAGAAGAGGGGCTAGAGGAATGGAGCTAGGAAGGCCTAGAAAAAACTTGTGCAAGGAAAAGTTTCCTTTGGGTTTTAGAGCAGGGCTCACAAAGATCACTTTTGTGAAGAAAAGCAGGAGAGATGGGCCTGCGGTGACATGGGAAGATTGATTGGTTAGGGGACAGAGGAGAGGGCAGGGGTGAGTCTTAGGAGTGAGCTAAGGAATCGGAAGGCAGAGTTCAGTGAGCTCCGGAAGCATGGCCACTCACGTGGGCTACTGAAAATGCCGTGAGATACCTGGAAAATGGTGACATTTCCTTCAGGCCTGGTTACATCTGTGTAACAGAACTAAAGGAAGGTCGTGTGTTTGGGTCATTTATTTGAATCTAGTAGAACTTAGGCAAGCTGGGTTAAGCTAAACTGAGCTCCCTTTGAAGATGTTCCTGGCCAGCATCACCTCTGGGAAGTGTTTAGGTCCATGTTTAAATCATGAAAAGATGGTACTTCCCTACCCCTTTGCTCTCCTTCTGGTGTGCATTTTGTTTCTGTGCCGTGGTCTCACGTGTCACTGAAGGTCACTGCCGGTTCTGGCTGGGCGTGGAACCCCTCCAGCTTCTGGCTTCTCAGCTCCCTGATCCCTGCAGCTCACAGACCGTCACCTCCACTGGATTTTTGCAGACTCTCCCCTTGCCACATCCCCGACCTCTAGAAAGGCTTTACTTCTAGAAAGGCTTAAATCTGTAATCCAACTCTTGAACCAGAGCCTCTTTCTTTTTCACTGTGACAGAACCTGTTCTTTGACCTTGTCCGTATCTCTAGTCCCCACCCCTTTACCTTGATATTGTTGGTTTCCTCAGTCGTGCTGCTGCTCCCACTGAACCTGGACTCTCGAGTCATCGCTGGAGCGGTTGTCTTGCAGGTACCATCATCTCTGGCCCTTGCGGCCGCCTGCAGACTTCCTCCCCTCGTTAGCCTGTAATGCAGCCTCCTGGCCTCGGTGCCCGAGTCGCATGAGTCAGACAGAGAGAAGGTGGTAGCCCTGGGTAGTGGCCAGTCTAGACTTGGGCTTGTCTGTCTTAGTGGGACAACTTGTTCTTCTGTCAGAGCCTTTTCAACCACCCCGAGGGCCTTGACTCTGCCTGCAGCTTTGGGACCCTGAACTCTCCATCTGGGACCTGCTGATCCCGTAGTTTCAGGCTCACACGCCTGGCTTTCTCCTGGGCACTGCACGTTTGTGCGCAGGTAACTGCCTGTAGGACATTATGCCCCCAGCCGCCCACCTCCCTAGTGCGTGGGAGCAACATCTGCCTAGTTCCCAACCAGAAGCACNACGTAGCTACTAACACTGCTTTAGTTTAGACTTCCATCTCTTGCCTGGTCTAATGTTAATTGCCATTATCTGGGCTCCGTATCTCTAATTAATTTTCTTCTTTTCATCAGTCTCCCGAATTGCTGCCATTTTCATTTTTGTGCTGTAACAGTCTACTGGCACACCTGCATGCGCGCACACACACACACACACACACACACACACACACACCCTTTGTGCCCTGTGTTCCAGCTGTACTTCTTTCTGGCAATTCCCCAAATGCGTCATGTTATTTTACACCTCTGTGCATTTGCATATGGAGTTCTCCTGGCATGCTCTCTTCTTTGCCTGTCTTTCGGATTTCCACTTGGCATCACTGCTTTTGTGAAACTCTTTAATGTCCCCTGAGATAAAGTTCTTTTTTTTAAATTTTTTTTTTAGTGTTTGTTTATTTTTGAGAGAGAGCGTGCCTGAGAGCATGAGTGGGGGAGGGGCAGAGAGAGAGGGAGGCACAGAATCTGAGCTGTCAGCACAGAGCCCAATGTGGGGCTCAAACTCATGAATCACAAGATTCCCAAGCTGAGCTGAAGTGGGACGCTTAACTGACTGAGCCACCCAGGCGCCCCTGACTGAGATAAAGTTATTAATTCCCTTTTTGCCTCCATATGTCACATGTATCTTCTGATACACTTACAAATCTGTATTGTATTACTTGTTTCTGTCTGTTTCCTTTATTAGACCCATGTCTTCAGGTCAGAGAACCACTTTCTCTTAGTTTTATTCCTTTTTTAAAAAAGTTCATTTATTTTTGAGAGAAAGCTCAAGTGAGGGAGGAGACAGAGAGAGAGGGAAAGAGAGAGAATATCAAGCAGGCTCCACACTGTTAGTGCACAGACTGATATGGGGCTTCAACCCACAAACTGTGAGATCCTGACCTGAGATGAAATCAAGAGTTGGATACTTAACTGACTGAGCCACACAATCGCCCCCTAGTTTAATTCCTAATATGTAGGAAGAGCTGGGCACATTTATAGAGAGGCTCAGTACATGGTTTTGTGGTGGTGGTGGTGGTGTGTGTGTCGTGTTTTTTTTTTTTCCCCAAGGCTTAGTACATCTTAAGTGATTGAAAGTCCATTATACCAAGGCCTCATGGTTTGTTTTTTATAAGATTTTAAGAAATATCTTTCCTGAGAATAGGAAGGAAAAGCCAATAAGTGGTGTCTATTTATTTTTTTCTTAATAAAGTAGCACAGCAGGATTTAGTCCTAAAATAAGACTGAATTTTTATCTTGACTTCCTTCACCATAAGGATTTTAAATGCGCCAGACAACTTTGCTGTGACCCAGGTCTCTCCATGCAAAGGGGCCTGTGTAGGAGACCCCCTGCTCATGGTCACAGAGCATGTCACACATCAGGCGCTTTTGAAATGGTCTTTAAAACAGCAAAGTCCCATGTGAATGTAAAAGATTACCGAGACAGTGGTGGGACATTGTTAGGGGTCTGTAGTAGCCCGTCAGGTTGGATTTGGATTTGTTTTGATCACAGTGTGCATATTACAGAGTCAAGCCTGGCAGACCACAACATCATTAACGGTTTTTTATGAAGTTCTGTCCACTTGGTAGCTGCCTTGTTTTGGATTTGATAGTCGCTGGGAGCAGGAACCTAAGGGTAATAGTTTTGAGAGAGCACCTTTCATTAAAAAAAAAAATTTTTTTTAAGATTTTGTTTTAAAGTAATCTGTACATTCAACGTGGGGCTCAGACTCACAACCTTGAGATCAGGAGTCACACGCACTGCTGACTGAGCCAGCCAGAGAGGGCACCTTTTAGAGGAAGTTCAAATGTTCTAAATCCAGAGTAGCTGAGTTTCTGTCTGTGTCAGTGATGATGGTGGCCTGTCCTCCCAGAGGCGTCTGCTGGGCCTGCTGCTGGAGAGGAAGATCGAGGGCCGGGTGGCTTCAGTTCTTCTAGCCATTCAACGATAAAGCATGGTAGTCACCTCCTGCATTTACCTTGAATTAACTGCCAACCAGGCAGTTCTTAGACTTCCTGCAAAAACTAAACTATTTAGTAAACTATCTTTGAATTCCACAAGTACCTCCTCAGGTTCGTAAAACATTTTTTTCTGATTTCAGAAGTAGCACGTTGTAAATAAAGACTAAACACATTAAAAAAACCCAATATAGGAAAGCTAGAACAGCCCCCCTCCCCCCCAAGTGATTCTCCTTCTCCTGCCCCAACATCATCGCTGTTGGAACAATTCAGCATATAGCCTCATAGACCTCATACGTGGGATTCTCTCCATAGTAGCTGTAGGTAACTTTTGAAAGCCAAATCAGGATCATAGTTTACATGAACTGTACAGTTTGCCTTTCCAGTCACTGGGCCTTTCGCCAAGGCAGTTCAGATTTATATGATAGTAAAATTTCCCCACAGTTGTGTCTAGAAAAGTCATTCCAAGGATGTCCATGGGACCTGTGACTGGAGGAAGCTCTGACCTCCCTGGGATCTTCTAGAGCCTAGAAGGAAGCCCTGAGATGCATAAAGCATGTTTTTTGTCGGAGGTTATTTACACTATTGCATTTGTCCGTTTTTGAGTTAGGATGCAGTGGAGAAAAGGAAAGACCTGTGGTAGCAGGTGTGGGCAATGCAGAGAGGGTGGGCCAGGCCTCAGCTGGAGGGAGGGAGGGAGGGAGAGAGGGAGAGAGGGGGAGAGGGAGAGAGGGAGAGAGGGAGGGAGAGAGAATTCGGTGTCCAAAAGAGAAGAAGGTGCTTATTAGCAAGAAAGCAGGGAAACTCCGGAAATAAACTGGCTCCTGGTTTTGCCTCCGCCAGCCTGGCACTGTTACAGATTGAAAAGCATGGTCCTTAGAGTTTGGACACTTCACTTGAATTAATGTTGGATTTTATTGGGTTAGAAAGAGGTAAACGTAATACAGGGCTGTGAAGGCATTATCAATAAAGATATAACCACTGAGGATCCTTGGTGTTTGAGGCAATACAGGCGGTTAGCACTGAGGCGGTTTGAGAAGAAGGACTGCTCCGCTTTACTGTCACTCCTCCTGTTTGTGAGTTCCGCCCTTGGTGTGAAAGAGAGTGAGAAGTGGAAAACTTGAAATGGACCTTTTTCCCCCCATAGTGTACTCTCAGAGGACCAAGACAGTTACCTGTGCAATGTCACCTTGTTTAGGAAGGCAGTTGATGACTTCAGACACAAAGCCAGGGAAAACAAGTAAGATTATTATTTTCTTATTTTTAATTTGTTGATTACCTATATATACAGAATGGATAATTTTGGTTTCCTCTCTTCTCAAATTTAGATTCATCGTTCGTGACTTCCAGTATAATGAAGAGGAGATGAAAGCAGATAAAGAAGAAATGAACAGGCTTTCTACTGACAAGAAAAAGCAGTTTGTATGTGTTCTTAATATTTAGTATTATCAGTGATAAGCAAAAGAAAAAGGAGTACTGCTTTTTTTTATTTAAAAGAAAACTCTGATTTTACTTTTAACACACTTGTTTTTAGTTATTTTTCCTATTTTAATGGTTTTAAAGTTTATTTTGAGAGAGAGAGAGAGAGAGAGAGAGAGAGAGAGACACTCCCAAGCAGGCTCCTCACTGTCAGTGTCTTGCCCCACGTGGAGCTCAAACTCATGAACTCTGAGAGCATGACAGGTGCTGAAATCAGGAGTCGGTTGGATGCTTAACCCCTGAGCCACCCAGGTGCCCCTGGTTATTATCTGTAAACAAACTTAGATCTGTGAGTAGTTATCTTGAAATCCATACCTTAAAATTAATTATTCCATCTAAATCCTTATCAGGAATTAATTTTAAATATAACGTTAATGCTCCTGTAGTGAGGGATTAATTTAATTAAATAGTGGTTCGTTCTTTTTCAGTAAGAATTTTCACTTTCTTGAGGCAAATTTTTTGAATGGCACAATCTTATACTGAAGCAGTTGGTTATTTAAGCCACTGGAGAGTTAGTATGTACTAGGCAAAATGGGGAAGGGGGATCGAATTCTGAAAACGGAAGACGGTGTCTTACTTCCTTGTCATCTTTAAGTGCTAGATTATTGTGAAGACTAAAAGCTTGTATGGAAGGGGAACAATGATGACTAAAAATGGATTTCTCTTGAAATGCAAGAAAAAATAAAAGCAAATCATAAAATTATTCCTAAGTACTTTATAAACCGTATCATCTTATTAGGGAGAAAACTAACCCTAACCAAGTAATGCCCAATAAAACCAACTTGTTAGGAAGGTCCAAAACCCTTTTAAAGAACAGATATTTTAACCAAAGATTTTCACTTAGTCTTGTGATCCTTTTTGCTTAAATTAATTGGTTGGTACATTGAATGAGCCTAGTGATGTTGTCTAAATAACTTAGCTGAACTGAGAGCCTAATGATGTTGTCTAAATAACTTAGCTGAACTGATCGTGTGTGTCTTGTAAGTATTGAGAGGCAGTATTGAGTTATTTGAAAGCTGTTTCTTTAAAGGAGTATTTTCATTCAGGAAATCATCCCGAATATTTCAAGTTCAGAAAGAACTTATATAATACAATCTTTAAAAGTTTGGAATGTGCAGGGGTTTAAGGGATCTAGATCAACATCCTCTGATTTTACAGAAGAAAAAATTAAGACCTAGGGATACGTATTAAATGACTTACTGCAGGGCGCCTGGCTGGCTCAGTCAGGTAAGCATCTGACTTTAGCTCAGGTCATGATCTCACAGTTCATAAATTCCAGCCTCGCGTTGGGCTCTGTGCTGTCAGCTCAGAGCCGGCTTCAGATTCTCTGTCTCTCTCTGACCACCCTCTCAGAAATAAACATTAAAAAAGAAATGACTTATTGTATAACTTTTTATCCTTGTTCCTGAGAAGTTGTTTGTAAATTAAATTCTGTTTTAAATGTCTGAAATGCACTGCAGAATAAGTCCAGGTTTTTGTATTTTGGGTTTTAAGTGTAGGGCACATTTATATTCTGTATTAGTTTAAATTACTTTCATTAAAATGTATGCCTTTTCCTGTGTTAATGAGTAGGTTCTATGAATATTATACTGAAGTAATAGAGTAGTGGTTTACCCTTTAATTTTATTGAAGATGAAACATCCAAGATAATGAGAATAATGAAACATTTTTTAAAGTGCATTATAATGTGATTTGATTTTCTTGTAGATTCTTATTAGATCGTCACTCCTTTAAAAATATTTGATTTATTTGCTTCTAATTGCCAGTTTCAATACCAAGTTTGTGGTATTTTTTTTTCTTTTTTATAGGGACCACTTGTACGGTGGCTGAAAGTAAATTTCAGTGAGGCGTTTATTGCGTGGATTCATGTGAAAGCATTGAGAGTTTTTGTTGAGTCAGTTTTAAGGTAAAGTTAATTGAGTAACTTGGAACTGAAGGGTCATGGATCCCTTTACACTGGCCTCTTGGTTATAACACACAGTCCAGTGATGGGAAATTGCAGCCGAGAAACCAAAGGAACAACTGTGAGGGAGAGATCGTCAGCGTCATGCGCACATGTTAGCCTTGTCCTTAATGCCCGGGTTAGAAAAAGTGATCATTGCTGCTGTACTCCCTGATTCTTTTCCTGTGCAGCTAAGCCAAAAGTAGATTATAAAATACTTAGTCAATGTTTGCTTAAAAGAAGATCTTTTGTAAACTTTACAGGTAGTTTAGTATACAGTGTATTGATGACTTATTTGAAATCATTGTTTCATGTCAACCTAAAACATTTTATTTTGAGACACTTAAAAATCTCAATCATCGTGTGAGCCTCTGTACATTTTGCTCATATTAGAAATAGTTCACAATTCTTACCTGCAGCCATGCTCACTCTTTGTAAATGTCCTTGATTTTTCAAGATGTGAGTGATTATGTTTATTATCATGAAGGTGTCTACTAAGTGTACATATTATTGCTGTCTGCTGGGGGTATTCATAGATTACCTTAGAAATGGAAGAGTAATTAAAAATAATTGACTCTCATTTCTGGTGGACAGTGAGGACCAGAGAAGAATTGAGTTTCTTTGTATATTAGTTGAACTTGCAAAGGTGGTCATTAGAATGAGGTGTACCCTCTCTCTATTAACTGTGACTAAAGAAGAGTATGAGAATATTTGCTTTGAAAAGAAAATCTGTTTATATGTTTACTTGTGTTACATACTACACGTTTGCTTCCTGATAAGGTATGGCTTGCCTGTGAACTTCCAAGCAATGCTCCTTCAGCCCAATAAGAAAACAATGAAGAAACTAAGAGAAGTATTATATGAATTGTATAAACATCTAGACAGCAGTGCGGCAGCTATTATAGATGTAAGTACTTACTCAGTATCTTATTAGAGTAGGAACTGGAATTAATTTCAGAAAAAAATTATTGGAAGGCAATAGAAAAGGGATAGTAAACACCGTATTATTTAATCTATCTTTTTTATTACTTTGAGGTTCTCCATTAATTTGTTAGATAAACATAGCAAGTAATTTACGTTGTTTACCCTGTTTTATACTAGTTAGAGCAGGGCTTTGCTTCTAAGCCAGTCATTATCTTGCTGTAGATCAGATGTTCATAGCTGCAGAAATAAGGAAGCAACCAGTGATATTACTTGCTTACAAAAGTTAGTAAGTGGCAGAGAAGAAGAAAATAAGTAGTTATTTAAACTGTATTTGGCAGAAGGAGTGAAATCAATAGAGAAGCATTTGAAAGGGAACTGCCAGTTTTCTAACCTGGTGTGTTTATATCTCCTTTTAAACATATAAACAGGGGCGCCTGAGTGGCTTAGTCGGTTAAGCATCCGACTTTCACTTAGGTCATGATCTCGCGGTTCGTGGGTTCGAGCCCCGCGTCGGGCTCAGTGTTGACTGTCAGCTCAGAGCCTGGAGCCTGTTTCAGAGTCTGTGATTCCCTCTCTCTCTGACCCTCCCCTGCTCACCCTGTCTCTCTCTCTCTCCTAGAAATAAATAAACATTAAAAAAAAATTAAAAAAAAAAAAAATAAACATATAAACAACATATGTGTGTTTTTGTTGCTGTTGTTTAAAATTGTAGTAGGCTTTTATTTCATATATCTTGTTGATTTTTTATTCCTTTTTAGGTTGGTAGTCTCTCATATTTGCATTAGTTAGAACCCATGAAAAGTTAGTTTTTCTTGATAGAAGAAAATGAAGGAAATTGCTTTCTACATTTCCATGTAATTGTCAATAAAAAATGATGTCCAACTAATTGATACATAATTTCCTACCAGTGTATTCTTAAAACACATATAAATAATAAGTGATAATCATTAAAATTATGCTTGGTTTACTTCTGTTCAACATTTTATAAGCCATATGGCCCATAAACTCAGTACCACAAGCCTGAGATTTAAAAATTTTAAGAAGTAATTTTATACCTTATGCATAAAAAAGGATGGTAGGGTTATGGTTAGACACATACAGGCCTTGCAATCAGTGTTTAAACCTGGCTTTACTACTTTTTTCGTCATTGGCAAAATAGGAGTAATCAGAGTAACTAACTCAGATTAAATTAGGGTACACATAGACTTAGTCCAAGTAGGTGTTCAGTACAAAGGTGAATGGTAATACTTAACTTCTTCTTTTTTTGATTTCTGTAAGTGTTCCACTGAGTGATTTTCTGATTTTTCCATAGGCTCCTATGGATATTCCAGGCTTAAACCTGAGTCAACAGGAGTACTACCCCTATGTGTACTACAAGATTGATTGCAACTTGCTGGAATTCAAGTAAAACCAGCTCCTTCCCAAACAATCCTGCCCTTGTGCTGGTGACCCTAACGGAAATAGGCTGCAGTGTGACAGTACTTTTAACTCTCTAGTGTCCTTTGCTTGCTTCTGACCCCCTTTCCTGGGTGAGTTCTTCCATAGTGGTCCATTTCTTAATATTTTCTTTTTCAAGGAAAATAGATGTCTTATTTCTTTTTATTGATCAGGTCTGTAAATGTGTACTAAAAAAATCAGAGTTTATTTATAAACAGAATAGTTTATTTAAAGACAAGGTCTTTCCTCATTGATATTGTGGTAATGCATTAATTCCATTTGTTACTGTTGTGCACAAAAGCCTTGTTTACAAGGGAATGGTAAATGTTTATACCATTTTGTTCACTGTATTTAGTAGATGTAACTGTTTAATAGTTATTGAATCATGATGTAAAGAAATGTGACAATATTCAGGTATGTGCTTTCTGAATGTTTCAAATTACAATCTCTGAGCACTGTTGACACCCACAGGAGAGAATAAAATTACCTGTGCAAAGGTGTATTGTGGTGTGTGTCACTTTGGAAGATGACCGTTCAGTTTGCGAGTTTAGAAACGGACACCGTGGCTGACTTGCTATCCCACTTCCCAGGTTTTGCTATGTGGGAGGGTCGACCATTTGTGTCTGACTCGCATATGATTTAAGTGTGCCAAATCTGGGTCACACATGTAAAGATTAGTTTTCAACATATCACAGATATTTACATGTGGACGCTAGATTTTGAGTTTGCTCAAATCATTAGGAAGAAGGGCCAACTTTGAATAAAGTGTAGCAAAACTGTGCAGTTTCAGTCATTGTGTTGTGTAAGTCCTTACTTTACAGGTTTCCTTTTCAAGGTTGGTGATAAAAGGCTTCATTTTGACATCTGTGTCATTTATGACATTGTCTGAAAAGAGGCAGTGTTAGGTTTAAAAATCTCTGAACTGTGTGACTTAGTTTTGCATCCTGAGGAAACTTCTAGAGGCAGGTTTTATGGCAGTGCGAGCCTTCCTGTGCACTCCCAGGCTTGCACCTCGGAGAGAGAAGTTTCTATTTTAAAGGCATTTCTAACCTATTCCTTCTAGAAATTAACCTTCCTAATCCTTTTACTTGAAAATTTATATTATTTCAAGAGAAATTAACTTCAAGTTCAGACTTTTATAAAGTGAAGAATGAGAGATGACCCCTACTGCCTCCCATATCTTTTCTTCTTTTTTTTTTAACATTCATTTATTTTTTGAGAGAGAGACAGAATGCGAGTAGGGGAGGGGCAGAGAGAGAGGGAGACACAGAATCCGAAGCAGGCTGAGCTGTCAGCACAGAGCCTGACATGGGACTCGCACCCATGAACAGTGAGATCATGACCTGAGCCAAAGCTGGACACTCAACTCACTGAGCCACCCAAGTGACCCCCCACCCCACATCTTTTCAAGGAAGTTTTTATGTATTCTTCCAGGCCTTTTTCTAGATTTCCTCAACGTATATATCACACACACAAACATAGTTTATTTTTAAATAAAAGTAGGATCAGACTGCATATATCCTGTTACTTGCTCTTTTGCTTACTAGTATATCTAGATTATCTACGTGTCCATCTGTCTAGAGCTACCTCATTTTCTTTTAACTGGCTCCATGACTTTACATCATGTATTTGTGCCATAATATAGCTGACTGGATGGGATACAGGTTATTTTTTGCCTTTGCTCTGAACAAACACTGCTGCAGTAAACATCCTTCCACAGATATCTTTGTTTACTTGTGTTAGTATTTCCGTAAGAGAGACCCTGGGAGTGGGGGGTCATAGGTTATAGGTTTGTAGATTTAAAGTTTTGACACATACTGCCAGGCGTCTGTCAGAATTCTAAATTTAAGACGTTTAGAATGCAGATTTTATTTTCAGTTTTTCCTTTAGATAAGACACAGCTGAAAATTTTTGGTTTTGGTGTCAGAGAATTCTGGTTCTCAGTCTCCTCTTGCAGGTGTTATTTTAAGTCTCAGTACAGTGGGCGTAATCTGGGGTCGGTATGTGTTTTGACAGTTATAGTAAAAGATTGGTAGACTTACATGATGACTTTTAAGGTTTTACTTGGACTGTAATGTGTTCTGACACGTGTAGGTAGGGATTATTTCAAGTCTAAAATCCCAGTGTATGTTTGGAACTTGGGAACTTTCACTGTAATTTCTCTCAGGGATGCAGAGTGGCTGAGAGTATGGCTGTGGAGCTCAGGCACAGCTCTGCCACCGATTAGCCCTGTGATCTCCACGTCCTGGTCCCTCCTTCAAAGAATGGGGGTAACTTGAGTGCACACCTCATAGGGCTGCTGTGGAGAGCGAAAGAGACCCCCCCCCCCACGAGGTGCTTTGAATGGTGGCTGGGGAGAGCTTGATGCACGCATTCCCCATCCCAGATGAGTGCGTGTAGCTTCTTTTCACCTGAGTTTAATCTGAGAATTTCAAGATTTGTGACATTGTGGAGTCTGAAGATAGAAGAAAGTAACTGTGTAGGGGCGGTGGGGGGTGAGTAGGGTTTGCGTATGTAGCATAATGCTAAAGCAGCGTGAGTGTCTCTGAGCTTCAGTCTGTGTTGGAGTTTTTACACCGATGATGGCGGCCACCATTCCTGGGAAGGACTCTTGCTACTTGTTTTGCCTTGTTTGCTTCCTAGGCTACTGGTTCTCCTCTAGGATAGAGCTCACATAGCTTTGACATTCATTAGGCATTTATTGGGTATCTGTCAGAGACCATTTTGCCAGTGCTCTCAGCACTCGTTGCCTCACCCCTTCCCTGGGTTGTTTGGGCTGAGAGGACTCGCGGCCCCCATTCTACTTCTGGAGGCTTAGGGGCAAAGAATTTTAGTGATTTCTGTGTTAGACCTCACAGATTTTGAGTTGGAGTCAGAATTTGAACCCAAGACTTCCGGTTGCTGGGCTCTTTTGTGCTATCATGCCTACTGCCATCTCCTGGGTCCCGTAGGAGTGAGCCACACATACTCCTTCACTTTACCCCAAAGGCCACGGTATCAAAAAGGCATTAAGTGTGGTTCATGAGATAGTAATTGTGCTGGTATTTGGCAGGAACTTGGGAGCCCAGACGTTTTTGTTGGAGATAGGTCATGATGTGTCTAGCTGTTGCATTCTAATTTCAGTAGCTCAAGTTATTCGACCTGGAAGGTTTTCCTCCCTGCTGAAGTTGTTCTTAGGCAGACACTGTGTGGCCGCGGTGGGACAGACTCCCATGCAGGTTTTTGAATGAGCACATACCAAGTAGTACCTTTCAAGTAATACTTTGTGCATCACAGATACTCAGCAAATGTAAACTTTGTTCTCACTGCAAAATTAAATAGTCCCAAATGTTGAATATAAGATACAAGAAATTGGTCTAGATATGAGGTTATTCTATTTTATTCTCTTTATGCACTCTTCACCGCCCCCCCTTTTTTTTTAATGAAATCAAAGTAACAAACACAGTAGGTTAAAAACCATATATACACATATTATAGAATAGCCTCTAATGAAAGCCTTGATCTGTAGGAAAAAAGTGGTTCTTTCTATCTGTTAACATCAGTAAAAGATGGTTTCTCCTAGAAGATCTGTAATAATATTATGTTCTAGAGGAAGTGCATTGAAAACTTTCCTAACTTAGTTGTCTGTAAATTGAATTGTAACCATTTCAGTAATGTAAATTTATTTAGGGTCTTTCTTTTTCTTTTTTTGATTTTTGGTGTTTATTTATTATTGAGAGACAGCGCATGAACAGGGGAGGGGCAGAGAGAGAGGGAGACATAGAATTGGAAGCAGGCTCCAGGCTCTGAGCATTCAGCACAGAGCCCAATGCGGGGCTCAACCTCACGAACCACAAGATCATGACCTGAGCTGAAGCCGGATGCCCAACCGACTAAGCCACCCAGAGTCTTTATTTTTCTAGCCTAGATAGCTTTAGATTAATATGAATGTAATTCTGGCCTCTAGATAATACTACCCAACAGAGCTATTATATTTACCAGCAGATTCACCCTCAGAACAGTTTTTGATCTGGGCCCCATGACTTGTGGGAGAAAAAGGGAACAAGGTAACGCCATGGAAGTGATAGGCAGTAGGCGATAGCTTGTGGGATGGTTAGCTAGAGAAGAAAGTGAAACTGAGGAAAAACAGAACAACATCCTTCGCACCAAGAATGGTCAAGATAATGCAAGAAGAAAAACATTTAAAATGAAGCAGAAGTTAGTGAGCAAACACAAACAGGAGATTGCCTCACAGTTTGCTTAATACTTAAATTGGTTAGATCCATAGTCGTTGTTACTTGGGGAATTTAATAAGAATGCTGGTTCATTAGCAGAGTCTACAGAGATGTAAGTCTTGCGTAGGTCCGAGGAATAATCTACACTTTCAACAAGCACCCAAGAGATGCGGATGCTGCAATCAGCCAGTTAAACGAGACCGCCTTTGGAAGAACCTTCCTCTGAACCCCCACATAGGGTCATTGACTTAGGACTTGGGAACATGTTGAGGTCTCGTTCAAATAGTGATTCTTCTATCTCACAGACCGCGCTCAATAGGATCATTAAGGATAAATCAACTTTTGCTACTCTGCCAACTTAAAGAAGCATTCTATATAATTATTAATCAGCAGAACCAGAAAATTCTGCCTTAACAGAAGCTGATGAACGCAGGTGTCTTCTGCCCTTGCAAGGCCATAGAATGTCAATTTGAAATTTGCAAAAACAGGGGCGCCTGGGTGACTCAGTCAGTTAAGCGTCCGACTTTGGCTCAGGTCATGATCTCGCGGTCTGTGAGTTCAAGCCCTGCATCATCGGGCTCTGTGCTGACAGCTCAAAGCCTGGAGCCTGCTTCAGATTCTGTGTCTCCCTCTCTCTCTGCCCCTCCCCGCTCATGCTCGCTGTGTCTCTCAAAAATAAAAACATTAAAAAAAATTTAAAAAATTTGCAAAAACAGTCTAAAGGGACCAGAATCACATTTCTATCCTTTATATGAAAACTCACCTTGGGAATGATTTATCGCTGCTTATGAGAGTATCAAAGGACAACCAAAACAGATTTTCAAAGAAAGGTTTGTATGAGGAAACAAAAGGATGTTAAGAAAAAAGTGAAAAAAGCTGGATGTAGCGAAGATTATTGTTGATGTAAGACTGAGAAAGGAAAACTTGTATAGATTTGAACTTCAAAATATTTTTTTTAACCAGAAGATGAACAGAAACTATCCAGAATATCAAATCCAGAGAGCAGCTTTGATGTATTTTGCTGTTTCCTAGGTATGTGGATGACCTCTTTGGATGGTTCTATGACAAATCATCCTTAAATTACATTTTTTTTTTTTTTTTAACCACCACAGCTTGCCACATCTTAACTATCTAGGTACATATTTGGATTGAATCTCAGAGTAGTTAACAGGTCAGTCCAGTTTTTAATGTGAGAAGCAGAAAGTCACTTTTTTTTTTTTTTTAAAGAAATTGTGGCTATACAGCTACTGTAGTTCACCACAAGAGGGTGCTCTGGTGCCATCTAGAAGCGAACAGGTAGTTTAACTTCCATTCCACCTCATGGGTGGTTTATGAAACATACCGTCGATTTAGAGAAGCCCGCAAAAACAGGTAATGTTCTGATTTGGGCTATTTTGTTACAAGCATTTGTTACTAGAAAGTCCTCAGAGCATTCTAGACCACTTCTATTCATTTTGTGACTTAATCCAACCTGTGTGTGTGAGGATCTTTGTGTATCGAACCAGTGTTTGGAACCCAAATACCCTCTGGTGACTAGTACCCGCCAGTGATAGTTTTCATCAAAGAGAAAATGAAAAAAGTAAGGATGTATACATATGTCTGTCCTTCTGTGTGCACATATGTTCATTTATTCAGTAAATAGTTTTCTAGTACATACTGTGAATCAGGCATTGTTTGAGGTGCCGGGGATGTGATGCTGAGCAGGAAAAAGGCACAGCGCCTGGCAACCCCAGATTTAAAAAAGTAATTACTGATCTGTGAAATCACAAGTCTGAAAACATACTTAAGGGGATCTGTCCAGAAAAGTCAACCTATCAACCTGTAATATCAGTCAGTGAGTGAAGAATAGATTTTGTTTTTTTTGTCTTCAACTATGACCACACAGTTGATCTGGTTCAGCACTGTCCAAAGAAATTTTCTATGATGATTGATAATTCTGTATCTGTGCCGCACAGGGTGGTAGCCTCCACCATACAGGCTGTAGCCACTTGAAATGTGGCTGGTGTGAGTGAGGAAGGGCAGTTTTAACCTTGCTTGAGGAATGTAAACAGCTGCCTGTGGCCCATGGCTACTGCATTAGAGCGCACAGGCCCGGCTGGCCATGCTCAGGCGGTGAGCCCTTTTGCTTTTGAGTTTCTAACGGGCCTCCTGTCCTTTGGCTTTTTTTGTCCCAATAACTGGAAGAGCCAGCGTAGCTTCTCTTCACTCTTACTTCCGTGTTTAATTTCCCTACCAGGCTGAGAGACAAGGAAGGGGATGCTTTCTGAGTCACTGTGGATGTGCCTGGGATTGCTACACACACAGCTTTCGCTTGGATCACAAAAGACAGCTACGTATACTTGGTGCCTTTATGTGCATGAGGGTAAACTGGTTGCAATATTGAGCAACCAAAATGTGTTTGTGATGGGAAATACTGAATCCGCAGAACTGGAAGCATAGCTGTGTGCTTCCGATGGGGACCCGATTTCTTCTGTCAGGCAGCGCTCCCTTCGCACTCGTGTGCCCAGGCGTTGGCTCTGCCGGGCTCTGTACAGAGACATCGAGGGGATGCTTAGCACATGTTCCTGAAAGACATCATTTGTCTCTATTGACTGTCTTCAGGAATTTAAGAAGTTTGTAAAGCAGTGAAGCCGTCCAGGTCTCTAGCAAGAAGAGTGACAGTTTACATGGAAAGGTGAGTTGTATACGAGAGGACAGCGCCTGTCTGTGGGCTGTTTTGATCAGTGGTTTGCTGGCCTGGATCTTGCCCTGCAGGACAGCCGGCCAAGGAGGACGGCGTGCAGTGAAGGCAAGCCCCGCCCTCTAGCCCCGTGCTCCCTCCTCTGCGTGTGCTCATTGTGTGTCTCACCCTTTTGCAGCCAGGCACTCAGGCATTCTGGCTCTCCCCCCCACCCCCACCTCTGCCTCCAGCCCTTCCTTTCCCCTGTTTTGACAGCCTCATAACTGGCCTGTTTGTCCCCTCTCTGCTCACCCTCAGATCACCCTAGCACTGCTGCCGGAGCACTGTCTCGTCACATCTCACAAATCCTGGTCACAGCGGGGCTCACAAAGCCCCTTTTTTCAAACTGGATTCTCCTCCGTCTTTTTAATTTAGCTTTTCAGTGTGTTTTCTGAAAGCAGGATCTTGTTTAACGTTTGTTTTTCATTTCGTCTGGAGGGTCTTGATGAGGGAATTCAGACCATGGGTGTTTACTATGAACACTCGTGGTATGTTCTCTCCTGGCCCCTCAGAGCTGGCCGCAGCTGCTACCCAGTCCTGGCCTTATCCCGGGCAGCCTGGCACCCTGGGGCTGCCTGCATGTCCCCATCTGTAGAGGAGGGATCACTATGCTAACACTGCAGGATGACTGCGAGGAGTGAAACCTCATGGTATGTCAGAGTTTTTGGCGAGGCACGTGCCTAGAGGAGGGGGTTGGACGTGCTCACGGCCATTTTGTTGTTCGTGTTTTTTTATACTACTTGGTTTTTGTTTCTTATTTGGTTCTTGGCTTCTCTAGCTTATGTGAATTGAATAATTCGTTTTCCTTTAAGTACGTCTCTTTAGAAGGCGAATTCCTTCATTAAAAACCCACCAGGATCATATGACTGGCAAGTCCAAGGTTTCTATACCCAAGGGAATTGAAAACCTAGATCCCCACAAAAACTTGCACACAGAAGTTTGGAGCAGCATTATTTATAGCAACCGAAAAGTGGAAACAACCCAAGTGGCCATCGACTTAACCACGAATGAATGGATAAACAAAATATGCTGTGTCCACACAAGGGATTATTACTCAGCCATATAAAGGATTAAGGTCCCGATCTCTGCCGCAGCAGGGACGAGCTGGGAGGACGTTGTGCTGAGTGGAAGGAGCCAGACACCAAAGGTCACGTGTTGTCCGATTCCCTTAACGGGAAGTGGCGGTGAGTCGGGCCGCCCCCTGGTCCGCGCAGGGAATGGGCATGCGGAGCGAACGCTGACCGCGCCGTGTGCGCTGACCGCACCAGGAAGTGTGCTGACCGCTCCGCGCGATGCTTGTGAACAGTGTTTTGCAAATGTGCTTAATGCTCTCCTGCCATGTCCGTGAACTTCCAGGCAGAAGTTAACAATTCATAAAGTATGATTTTTTTTTTGCAACTGCCCTGATTTCTTCAAAATCACGATGATTACGTGTTTGTAAAATAAGTTGGCATTTTAAAAAAATTTTTTAATTTTTTAAGGTTTATTTATTTTTGAGAGACAGACAAAGCGTGAGCAGGGGAAGGGCAGAGAGAGAAGGAGACAGAATCCAAAGCAGGCTCCAGGCTCTGAGCTGTCAGCACAGAGCCTGATGCAGGGCTCGAACTCACAGACTGTGAGATCATGACCTGAGCTGAAGTTGGCCACTTAACCAACTGAGCCACCCAGGCACTCCAGTAAGTTGGCATTTTAAATCATGTTTGATACACGACTGGCTAACACTGTACCTGTATTGGTCACAGAGCCATCCTTTGATAAGAGCCAACATGTGACAGCGGGAGGTTTTGGGGACTGAAGGGCACTCTGGTTTCTTCCTCATTTTTCCAGTATGTCTGAATTTCTCGCTTCCACACTCCTCAGAGGGGAAAGTTGTCTGTTTGCTTCAGACTGCCAGCCTTCTGCTGGGAGGCAGGCGGCCGTGGTCCCCACTCACTAACTTAATATAGGGAGTGCATTGCTGCCGCTCTGACTTCGGTCTTTCCTCTGCCTCAAGTCATTGGAGGCATTCATTTAGCTCGACCATAGCGGACCCCTAACCTTCTTCCGGGGGAAATACTGGAGCTTTGGAGAGATGAGAACCTGGGGGTGTATGAATTGACTGCTTGAAAAGTGTGAGTGTTGGTTCTGGAATGGGGCCTGTGTCATAGGTACTTAGGCTGAAAGGAAGTGTCAAATTTTCCATAGTCTGAGCTTTCCAGAATCTGCTTGGCCGCTTGCCTCTGAGTCAGATTTTCTTTTCTAAAATAAATGATTTGGAACGCTCTTATCTTTACACGCAGACGTAGAGCTACAGTTCCTCCCGCCTGGGAAAGTCCACGCTGTGGCTGAAATACACGGTGTTGTCTTGGTTTAACCGCCTTCCAAAGTCTCCCTAAACCCCACACTCACATTGTAAGGAGACAGCAGCGTGTATTAGACTCCTTCCCCCCACCCCCTGCTTCGGCGCCATTGTTTATTTTTCTTGCTTTTTTTTGTTTCCTAGTTTTACCCCCTATTCTTTCTTGTTAATTTTGTTTGGTTGAAGTCTTTCTTTTAACATTCGGGTTTCCTTTTGACTGTTTTACCTTGGTAAGTCTTCTGCTTATTCCTTCCCATTTCCACAATGGCTGCAGCCAGTATTTCCCCGCCACTCCACGTGCCGCAGCGCTGCGATCTTAGTGCCCAGTACCTGCCCCTTGGTTGCACAGGCCGCTGGCACCTTCTCCTGTAGTTTTCTTTCCTGTTTATGTACCCCCTTTATGGTTGTGGTATGTAAACCTAATTCTGTTCTTTTATCCTAAAAACTCTCCCTTGACCCTATGTCCTTCTTGAGCTGCTCCTTGTCCCTTCTTCTCGTTTTACTCCCCGGTCTTTATTTTTATCTCCAGATTACTCACTGCTCAGCCTGCTGAGACCCAAGGTGCCGCTCTCTGCCCATCCACTGAAACTACTCTTGGCAAAGCTGGGGAAAGCGTCCTGTTCAGTCACATGTAGCGGACGCCCTGCTTGACTCCATCCCATCTGTCGCTGCTGACTGTTCCTTCCCCCCGGGAACTCCTCATTCTTGCGCGGCGCTCCCCACCTTCGGTGCAGCCCTTCCACCGGGGTCCTCACACGTGTCCATGCGTGAGCATCCCCCCGCCAGCTGGCCGGCCCCTCCCCAGGGCTGCCGATTCAGCAGGTCCCGGGGTGGGGGTGGGGGGGCAGGGTTTCGCCTCTAACTGGACCTGGGGTGATGCTCTGCTGCTCCAGAGACCACACTCTTGACACTGACATTGCAGCTTTTCCAGAATGTTCTCTCCTTGTGAGTTCTCCTTAGTGTCATCCTATCTCATGGATTCCGGTGTCATTTTCTGAAATTCCGTGTCTCATTTCCACATCTCTCTAGTCTGGCAGGGAGATGTCCTTGGAGATTATCTTCAGTGTTTCTCGGGGGGAGCACTTCTGGCATTTGGGATGTGACCGTTCCCTGCCGAGCGGGGTGGTCCCGCTCTTGCAGGGTGTGTGGTCCCACCCAGTCACTGGAGCGACCAAGACAACCTCCCCCCCCACCCCCGCACACATTTCTGCACGTGCCCCCAGGGGTGTGGCGCCGTCCCAGTTGAGAGGCACCGGCCTCCCCCATGCCGTGCCTCCTGTACTCTAGCATGTACCCAGTCAGCCAAGCAGAGACCTCTCCCTTCTCCCTCAGCCTTCCTGCCTTTCCAGTAGTCACCAAATTCCATCTGTTTATGTCTAAAATAGCTCTTACTTCTGTTCCCACTGCTGTAGTTAAAAGGACAGGTTTTAACATCTGGCTCCTTGACAGGAGTTCAACTTAAAATCCAGATTTGGCCATTTAGTAGCTGTGTGACCTTAGGCAAGCCAACTCACCTGTCTGAGTCGTAGTGTCTTCAATCCATAAAAGGAAGGTAAGGCCTTCATAGGGTCATTGCGAGTATTCACAGTGAGGGCCAAGCACTTTTCCCTGACACAGGCGAGCACTCAGCAGATAACGGCCGCCTCTACAGGCCTGATATCTCTGCCTCAGACCGGCAGCTGCCCTCCGCCTGCCTCCAGTCTCTGTGCCCCGAGCCCTTGCCGGGTTCTGCTGCCCAAGGACATTTGAAAATGCAGCCTGGCCCAGCCACTCTCTGCTTGGGAATCTTCGTGAATCCCTGCCGCACATGCAGCTCCTTGGCGTGGCCTACGAATTCCAACCCAGTTTTCCAGCCTTCACTCTTGTCTGCCTGTCAACCTGCTCCCCCTGCTCGCCACCAACCCCCAGCTTGCCCCTCCCCCCGAAGATGCACTGTCCCCGCCCCCTTCACAGCTCCACGTTTCTCCTTTGCCTAGAAGGTGCCTGCTCCTCCTGGGCCAGCTGGAGTGGCCCTCTCTCTCTGTGCAGTCTCTCCCCCACACCTCCCTGCGCCCTTGGCTCCCTCTGTGCGATGTGTGCCTCTCTCCTGGCGTGTGTCGAGTGTGGCGCGGTGGAAAGGGCCTGGCTCTTTCCCATGACACACACGTCGGGCTGCAGGTGACTCAGCCACCGCGGAGGCGGAGCACGTTGGCCGGCGCCCCCCTGTTGATGAATGGTGCTTGGGTCCCCCTGTGTGCCTCCCGGACTCGGGTGAGATCACATCATTATGGCACCTGATAGAGTTCTCGGGTGGGGAATAGCCGGGCAGAACGCCGCTGGGGACCCTCCGCTTGCCTGAGACCCTTCCCCTCTGAGTGTCACTCGCCAGGGCCATTCCAGTTGTCCCAGTGCCGCCCGAGCCAGTTACCGCAAACTCCGCAGCCTGGCTGACACACGTTTACCGTCCTGCCGTGGGGTGGGTCAGAAGTCTGCCACCGATCTCGCCAGGTCAAGTCAGCATGTGGGCAGGCTCTTTCCTCAAGCCTCTAGCAGAGGATCCCTCTCGTCACTGAGTTTGGGTTGTTGGCAGAAGGCACTCTGTGAGCTTGTAAGACTAAGGTGCCTGTTTCCTTGCTGGCTGTTGGCTGGAGGCCACGCTTAGCAAGTAGCCATCTGTCTCTGGCCCTTGCGTGGACCTCCCTAGGGCTTAGAGCCCCCACGGGACACCAGATCTTCTCACTCGGCCACCTCTTGACACCGCTTCTGCTCCTTCCACTTGAGATTGTGAGGGGCTCACCCGGATAATCCAGGATCATTTCCCCATCTCAAGGGCCATAACCTTAATCACATCCATGAAGTCCCTTTTGCCATGGAAGGTAATGTATCCACAGGTTCCAGAGACCACGGTGGAGGCATTTTGAGGGGCCCTTCTTCTGTCTGCTACACCTGTCATCTCTTTGAACTCTCTGGAATACCACGCTGCATATTTTTCTCTTTCTTGATGATCCCGAGGTCATTTTCTTCCCAAGAACCCTTTGTTTCTGCAACAGCAGACACCTCGTCATGGGCAGGGTGAGCGAGGTGGGCATGGGTGGTTTGGGCAGCCCAGAACTGGTCCTCCTCTGAGCAACCCTAGCCCACTTCTCCAGCCCCTGTTCCCAGAGTGTGTGGGGTGGTGCTGACTGAGCCGGCCAGCTCGGTGGTGGGCGGGCCCGACAACACAGTTTGGGAGGGAGGAGGCTGGGGATGACCCACGTCAGGCTACTGAGACATTGACCTGGGACTTTTGCGGAACTGATGGACAAGAGGCCTTTCTTTTTTCGGTGGGACAGACTGCTGGCTAGAATGGCAGCCCAGAGACAGAGGTGGCTTTCTTGACATCCGCAGGCTAGAAGAGAGCCTGCCAGAGAATGAGGCCAGCCCAAAACATCAAAGCAGACCTAAACAACGGAGGCTCGTAGATTTCTGCTGACCTAATAGAATTTTCTGAAGCCTGACCTGTACCTGAACTTTTAAGTTGTAACATACCAATTCGTTCCAGCCTCCACTCTTGTCTGCTTGTCAGCCTGCTCCCCCTGCTCACCACCAACCCCCAGCTTAGCCGGGTCAGGCTGGGTTTGTGTTGACTGTGTGTCCTGGCTCGGGCAGGGAGTGAAGGTAGAATTTCAGGGTTTATGTGTTCAGATAACGTAGCCTCCTCTTCCAGGTCTTCACTGAGATTTTGTTGAGGGACCTTACGCTACTTGTAGTGCCTGTTGTTATTTCCCTGGGGTTTATCTGAAGATCAACAGCTGCCACAAATCCGTGGAAGGAGCTCTCTTTAGTGACACATCTAGTGTCAGGGGCTGCTCACCCATTTAAAAAATCATAAATAGTTCTGTGCCTGAAGAACTGCAGTACAAAGGCATGTCTGCTTCCAGGGAGACATTGGCAAGACCGTGAATACTTGTACCCACGAGAAGGGCCAGGCTTTGAGGGGCTATAACGCCCAACAAGGGAAGGAAGGAGCCCCGTCTCTCCGCTCCCCTCCTGCATGTTCCCGAGGCAGTCAGCTCAACAGACAGACCCAGAAGGCCACTCGAGCACAAACATACATGTACGTCCAGGAATCCCCCAGTGTTTGATTGAGGAGAACCCAACATGCTGAAGGTAGTAAACTCAGCCAATGAAGAAAAAACATGGAAGAAAACATGAATCCGACAAGTAGAGTAAGACTTTTTGAAAACCTGTATGAAGATTCATGTTTATGGACAAAAAGCTAGGTATCTTGGGAATAGTGAACATTAAAAGATGTTGACTGCTTTCTAAGAAATGATTTACTCTCAGTTTAATTTAGCATTTTAATAAATCCTCCAAAACCGTGTTAATATAATTAACATGGTGTTAATTTTAACACCGTGGTGTTATATAGTGTGGTGTTTTGCACACACTTGCAGCAGATATTAGTTGTTCTTCAAGTTAATGCATGAAAAAAAAGGCAAGCTGAAGAACACTATTATAATATGTGACTATTTGTATTTTAAAACAGAAAGCAAAACTCCATCTTTCTACATAGACCTGTGTGTGTGTAAATGCTTAGGAAAGGCCTAAAAGAGTTACTGCTGGGGAGGCCCAGGATGGAGAGGCTGCCCAAGTCCACAAAGAGTTTTATTTTTTATTATTTTTTAAAAAATGTTTATTTTTGAGAGAGAGAGACAGACAGACAGACAGAGTGCAAGCCAGGAAGGGACAGAGAGAGAAGGAGACACAGAATCTGAAGCAGGCTTCAGGCTCTGAGCTGTCAGTACAGAGCCCAATGTGGGGCTCAAACCCACAAACCACAAGATCATGACCTGAGCCGAAGTTGAATGCTAACTGACTGAGCCACCCAGACGCCTCACAAAGGTTTTTACTTTAGTTGTATGTTGTGCAATTTTTACAGTGAGACTTTATTCAAGCACAATATTATTTTCATTAACACATTTTTTTGACATAAGTAGAGGAAGAAGTAATAAAATCCCACAAAAGCCCCTTAGCCCCAGTATTATAAGTGAATTTTAAAATATCCTTTGTATGAACCCTTGTTAATTTATAATTACCATTTAATCCAGTGTTTTTAAGATGCAGGTCAGGATTCATCCAGGGGTGGTGAACCCCGGGTAGAGAGTTTCCATCAGCACTTTCTTAAAAAAAAAAAAAGAAAGAAAGAAAATAGAAGACAACAAAGCAGAACAGAATAGAATAAAATAAACTGCTTCACAAGCTGTAAGGGTTAAATCCTGTTTTGCGAAGCTTCGTGATGTGAGATGTATTCTCTTGCTGTGGCCTGTGGCCTCAAAAGTTTGAAAAAACAAATCTAACCCCTTTTCTTCCTGGGAGGCTGCTAAACAAAACTGAATTTTTTTTCCTTTTGTGTATTTGCAGAGTACATTATCTTGAATGATTAAACACTAAAGAAAACAAGAAACAAGCCCTGCAGATGTATTCTTGTCATTTTCTCAGTAAGTTCAGCTTGGAAGAGCAGAACGAACCAAGGGCAGTTCTAAGCGACAGGGAAGCGTAGGCTGCTCCTTTAAGTGCTCATTAGCACCGTCAGAGTCTCTCCAGATGAGGTTCAAGAGGCTTCTTCTGGGTTCTGAAGGGCATCATTCCTTTGTAACTTAACAAGGAAGCTAACCAGCAACTAAATGACTGGTCAAGAACTTGTCATCCTTGTAATCAAGAATTCTTACAATATCAAGAATTTGATATTACAAAATATCAAAAGGAGACAGAATCATGAGTATTTCAGATTTGTCAATAAAGGATCAAGAAGTCATATACATGGAAGAATGTGGAAAGTGAGCTTTCTGAAGCTGTGGGTCTAGGATAGGCAGACAATGTGTCTTTGCTGTGCAACACTATAGTTATATTTATTCTTATAAACCTAATGCATTGTGTTAAGCACACAGAACATGTTTAACAAGAGAAATTTCTTTTTTAAAAAATTTTTTTAATGTTATTTCTAGGAGAGAGAGAGAGACAGCGTGAGCAGGGGAGGGTCAGAGAGAGAGGGAGTCACAGACTCTGAAACAGGCTGTTAGCACAGAGACTGATGCGGGGCTCGAACCCACGAACCGCGAGATCATGACCTAAGTGAAAGTCGGACGCTTAACCGACTAAGCCACCCAGGCGCCCCAACAAGAGAAATTTCTAAACGCAACACACATGACCTACATTTACACATGGAGACTGAACTGTCCTCTCTTGCTTCTTTCACTGATCCCAACCAGCTCATTCATCTTACTCGTCTTCTATTGGAGCTAAATTAGCTCTTTTTTTTTTTTTAAGTTTTGCTTTGCTTATTTATTTTTGAGAGAGAGATGTGGGTGAGGGGCGGGGTAGAAAGAGGGGGAGAGAGAATCCCAAGCAGGTTCTGCACCATCAGTGCAGAGCCCTATACGAGGCTTGAACCCATGAACCATGAGATCATGACCTGAGCTGAAGTCGGACACTCAACCCAGGTGCCCCAAGTCAGCTCTTGATGTGTCCACTACACTGTGTGACTTATAACTGGGGTGTGGAAGAGCCTCAGTGTGAGAGAGGGAACAAAATCTTACTACAATATGTCTAAAGCCAGATTAATTGAATTATCTTTCATATCTGTTTTCTAAAAAGAGAGAGTCTTAAATAATTCATGATCCCAGATAACTGTGTTATTTTTATAATACATTGTTGTGTGTGTGTGTGTGGTGTAGTACAGTTATTTTTAATGTCCTGTTTGGGATTCTGTTTTCACTTACCTATTACATTCTCCCCACTATTGATTTTGCTCCAAGTGTTTGGGCTATTTCTTTTTAATAAAATAGGAAATAGAGCTAAATATAGATGATCATATTATTCCTATTTTTACTCAACAAAGCAGTGCTCCTGCTGTTTGGCTCTAAGAAACGGTGAGTCCTAAATAGAAAACCAGCAGCCGGTCTGGCCGTACTTTCTACTGAAATAAATCCCACCTGCCAGCATTCTCAGAACCAAGTTCCATTTTATTCCTTGGGATATTCCGCTTAGACTGGTGAGTGGCAAAACTGTGGTTTTGCATTCACATTTCTCATAGTATTTTGCTAGTGGCCGTTCTGATAGCAGGGCCTGACGTGGCTAAAAGCCTTCATGTTCTAGTATGATGGGCAGGGGGGCGGGGGGGTGGAGCAGTGAGGGCATGCTCTAGGGTCTTGGCTTGAAGGGGTAGCAAGGAGTCGGATCCCAAGCAAACCCTCCAGTCAGCCCTGCCCTATGTACAATGTCAAATGTTTCCCTGAAACCCCAATGCCGTCACCTCCACAGGTGTCTAGGGACCTTCTCGCCTTGATCTGTGTTGGGAACATTAAAACATAAGTCAGAAAGGGATGGACTGCTGGGCACAGGCAGGTGCCCCCTGTCTAATGGTGGATGGAAGATGGTCAATGGATGCCGGACAGCCTGGTGTTAGAGAGAGAGGTTGTGGCATACACTGTTGGTTGTCTCTCAGTAGAGGAGTCCAGATTCCTTTTCCTTTCATACCCTGTTAAAAAGGCTCACCACCCACAGCAGAGACTGAATATGTTGGATACTCCTGGCCCCCATTGTAGCTAGGGGATGGCATGTGACCCCGTCTAACCAGTGAGATGTAAAGGGAAATCTGCTGAAGAGCATCTAGTCTCCCTGCTAAAAATAAATATGCACAGGAGCCCTTCTTCCTGGTTTCCTTTCTTTATGTGTTTGGATGCCGTTGTATGAGGATGGGATGCTTGGAGCCGTGGCAGCCATCTTACATCGATGAGATGACAAGCCTAAGAAGAAGCAGTCCTCTGAGACAGCAGAAGAGAGAGCCTGGGTTCTTACTGACAAATTTGCATTTTAAAACTTGGCAAAATATGGGGCGCCTGGGTGGCTTAGTCGGTTAAGCGTCCGACTTTCACTTAGGTCATGATCTCGCGGTTCGTGAGTTCGAGGCCTGCGTCGGGCTCTGTGCTGACTGCCAGCTCGGAGCCTGGAGCCTGTTTCAGTCTGTGACTCCCTCTCTCTCTGACCCTCCCCTGCTCACGCTGTCTCTCTCTCCTAGAAATAAATAAAACATTTAAAACAAAAATAAAAAAATAAAAACTTGGCAAAATAATATCTCATCAAAACTATGCATTTATTTATTAGAGGTGCCTGGGTGGCTTAGTTGCTTGAGCGTCTGAGTCTTGATTTCAGCTCAGGTCATGGTCTCACGGTGTGTGAGATCAAACCCTGTGTTGGGCCCTGTGCTGACTGAGTAGAACCTACTTGGGGTTCTCCCTCTCCCTCTGTCTCTCTGCCCCCTTCCCCATGCGCATGCTCTCTCTCACAGTAAATAACTTTTAAAAATAAAAAAAATAAAAAACCATCCATTTATGATCAGTTATTTTAAAAGCGTACCACATAGTTTGGCCTCTCCAGCAACTTCCACTCTCTGTGCAGTGATACGGCATCTCCGTTACCCACACGAGCTTCCCTCTGGGTGACTCTCCCCTGTCCCTCTCAGGGGAGCAGATTTATGCTGCTTTGACGCGGGTGCATTTCTCCCTCTGCCTTTTGTCTCCTTGGGCCTGTGGACGGCAGCGGCGGCTCTGACCCAAGGAGACGGGTGCTTATTCTGGGGAGTCACGCCGCTTCTGCAGCACCCAGAGCAGCTTGAGCGTGTTTCTACCCCTTATCCGTTCCTGAGCCATCGCAGGGTCTCGGAAGTTTTGACCTGGTGTGGAATCCTTGAAGTGACGGGCCCTCCGAAGCACACCCTGTTTCTGCCCTTGTCACGAACCACTTCTGCCCTCAGACCGTCCTGGCCGGCGGCCGGAGGGTTTTGTGACCCCGCCACGCTCTCTCAGCTTGGGTGCTGCTCTGGGGCTCTGGTTCGACGGGCCCAGGGGCTGCTCAGCAACCACATACCGAATCGGGATATTCTCAGAGGGAGCTCAGGGTGCTGAGCGGGACACGTATATCCTTCGTTCTTTTCCCGAGGGGACAGTTATGGAGTGCCTGCTGTGTGTTGGTCACAGGAGTTGCAGGAGATACAAAGCGAAATAAAAAACTCCAGCCCGGAAGAAGTTCATGGGTTTGTTTCTTTAGCGGTATTGAAAGGATTCAAAAAATGTTTGCTCTCCAGCTCAGGGTCCCTCTTGGACCTTTCCTTGTGGACTGAGGATCTTTATGTCCTACTGAGGCCAGAGGATGTGAAGGCCTAGGCTAGAGATGCTGGTGATGTTCTAGAAAACTGAGGCCCAGAGAAGGTAAGTGGAGCCCCAGGGCCCCCTGACGGGTGGTCTGCTGATGGTGTTGGGGAAGGAGACCTGCCATTGCGGGGTGGGGGTGCGGGGATGGGAATGGGGCATCTTTGGGGGTGCCCGAATTCCAAAACAGAAGAAAGGCTGAACTTCTGTGAAACAAACACCTCAGAGGAGATTCAGGGGTGGGGGGGGTTCCAAGTTCACAGACATTCCAGAAAAAAGAAAGCTGTCTTTTTTCCTGCGCCTCTCACCTGGCATGCCCAGGACCTGGAAGGAATTCAGACCCTTTCCATTGTGGGGCCTAAGGACAGAACTGGAGACTGAATATACGTACGATGCTGAGAACCGTGCCTGGCACAGAGTGAGGGCTGGTTGTTAGGCTGTTATTTCACTTCCCAAACGATCAAACAGATGGACCTGGACTTCTCATTGGAATACCACTCACTAGCGGTGGTCTGCGTTCTATGCAGGTCTGAAATCTATGCAGATGGCTTTTGGGCAAAGGGCCCATCTCGACACCCCCCTTACTGATGTCACGTGACCTGGTCCATCTGCTGCCTGTTTTAGGAGGCTGGGGGGAAGCTCCCAAGCCCCATCCCTTCCTCAGCGCAGGGCAACGCGGGGGCGACGAGGTGTCTGCCGTGAGAAGTTCTGGTTGGCATCCACGTAGCAAAGAGCCCCAAAGGCACCTCAGGTCCAGAGCTGCAGTGGAAGGAGGCTCGACGCCGTGAGGAGGTGAGGAGGATGCAGAGGGGCTCTGGAATACTCAAGAAGCATCGAGGGGAGCCTGGGTGTCTCAGTTGGTTAAGTGTCCGACTTTGGCTCAGGTCATGATCTTGCAGTTTGCGAGTTTGGGCCCACGTCGGGCTCGGTGCTGTCAGCACAGAGCCCGCTCCGGATCCTCTGTCCCCTCCCTCTGCCCCTTCCCTGCTGGTGCTTTCTCTCTCTCTCTCTCTCTAAAATAAGTAAACATTAATTTAAAAAAGCAGCAGCAGCTTTGAGAAATCCCAACTCCCCTCACTGCCCTGTTACTGTGCAGAGGGAAGCTTTCTTTCCTCATGTTCTTGGTGGTGCAGGACCTATTCTCCCGGGTTACCACCCCTCCTGAGCCTTAACCACGACTTCTTGAAAGGCTCTCGAGAGTTTGGAAATTGGATGGAAAAAACTTCTTTTTTTTTTTTTAAATGTTTTATTTATTTCTAGGAGAGAGAGAGAGAGAGCGTGAGCAGGGGAGGGTCAGAGAGGGAGTCACAGACTGAAACAGGCTCCAGGCTCCGAGCTGGCAGTCAGCACAGAGCCCAACGCGGGGCTCAAACCCACGAACCGCGAGATCATGACTTTCGAAACGAAAAGTCAACGCTTAACCGACTAAGCCACCCAGGCGCCCCGAATGGAAAAATCTTCTAAACCAAGTACTTGGGGTCCCCCCGCCGACAGTAGGGGGCTCTGCTCACCCACAGGACAAGGTCAAGTAAATGCTTTCCTGATGGGAGCTTTGCTGTGGCAGCATAGAGTGTAAGACACATGCTTAAATCTTTTGCTGAGGAAATCTTAAGGGACTGTCGTTATATAAAGTGCTTAAAAAGTAAGACTAGGGCCATTACTTAGAATATCCAATATCTTCCAGAGAGGTAGGTGGCATGAGATAATTCTTGAACATTTTCTAAGATCTTCGGCATATATAGAAGGCTTAATGCGTGTCAGACTCTGTGCTTAGTGTTTTACATCCGTTATCACTTTTAAGCTTCAGAGCAACCCTGTCATGAAAGAAAATCATGGGTAACTAGATGCAGGATCACGGTCGCTTGTCATGAAAGTTTGCCTCGGCTCCAAGGCTGTGTTCTTAGAACCGTTAGCACTCACTGCTTGGGAAGTCCTTGGTTTCCCTGTGAATAGTCATAAGTGTTCTGGAAACCAGTCAGGGCTTTTATAGGAAGCCTCTTGTGTGGGACTTGGAGGGGCAGGGAGAGAATATTTACCATGGTCTGAAGTATAAGGGAAAAAAAAGGAAATGGTCTCAGTTCTTCTGAAATCGAATGTCAAGTGGTCAGATCATTTCAGCCCAAGGGGATTTTTGTCTCTGTTGACTTTGGTCTGCCCGCAGGTGCACTCTTGGGGTCCATGTTTTCAGACGCAATGTCCCTTTCTCCTCTCTTCTTGGCTCAGGATCAGCCCAGGAGGAAGGGAACGAAGATTCCGGGCCAGGCTCGGCCCCGCCTCGTCTACTCTGAGCCCATCACTGCTGTCGGGAAGCCGGGGGTGGGGGGGACTTAAGCATTCGGCAGAGAAGTGGCTGTGTGCAGGACTGCCGGACCCACTCAGCCTCCCTTTTAAGGAGGCCCTTTAAGAGGTATATTTCTGAGACTGATGCAAAATCCCAGGCAGTGATGTTCCCGTGACTCAGCCCGGTAGGTGGGAGTGATTTTAAATAATGACAGTATCAGCCACCTTCCTCCGCCTGCAGTGTCACATAGCACCAAACACAAACTCTCAGCCCCGCACCCGCCGCCGGAGCCACCGGAGCGGCCCTACGCGAGAGCCACCTACCCGTGTCCTGGCTCATCCCTCTGAGCGGCCGGGGGGAACATCACGCAGCTGTTGAGCAATGTCTTTCTCATCCCCAGAAACAAGCCCAGATAAACAAGGGGTGACAAAAAGGTCACTCTGTACATGCCCCAATTTTAAGCAGCCCTCTCAGGGTGAAGTGAGCTACACTTAGAGCCGCCACCATCAGGGAAGAGGCCACTTGAGTTAATTAGGAAGGGAAGCCATCCAATCTCAGTTAAAGACATTTAGGGACTGGTAACAACTTTGACAGAAAGAAACTGCACTGATTGGATTGGCAGCTTGAGATGTCTCTTTGTAGACAGAGTGAAAGGGGTGTCGGCTCAAGAAAGGGGGTGCAGGTCATGCCGGGTCTGGATCTGATGAGCTTCTCTGTCCTGCGTAAACGTTGATTCATTGAACCCAAATGGTGCCCAGCCACGGCCCCTGCCACGAGCTGTCCAAGAGCCCAGGTGCTTCCAGAGGTGAGGGGTCCATCAGGGACCTTACTGGGGCCTCTGGAGAATTGCAGGGACCAAACAAGAGTCAAGGCCCTCCACCTAGCGTGGGAAGAGAGGAGGATGGTTTCTTAGCTGTCATAAGAATGAGATGGGGAAAGCTGAGAGAAGACTCCAGAAGAGAGTCCTGCCTTAAAGGTGCAGGGTTCTGGGGCTTCTGGCTCCATCTCTCAACTTTACTCGCTCCAAAGCCGGAGGCCCCGGATTGGGCGCTGGGACCAAAGATGATTTATTTTGTGTGCATTGTTTTAAGGAATAGCCAGCGTGTACTGTCAGAACAAACACAAACAGGGGCACCTGGGTGACTCAGTTGGTTAAGCGTCCAACTTCGGCTCAGGTCATGATCTCACAGTTCGTGGGTTCGAGCCCTGCGTTGGGCTCTGTGCTGACAGCCAGCTCAGGTTCGGATTCTGTGTCTCCCTCTCTCTCTGACCTTCCCCTGCTCACACACTCTCTCTCTCTCTCAGAAATAAATAAAACATTAACAAAAAAGAACAAACACAAACTAAAAACAGATTCAACTTCTTCTGCTGAAAATAAAGGAAGAGATTTCCCTTTTCTCTCTCTCTCTCTCTTTCCCTCTCTCTCTCTTTTCCCCCAAGCATTGATTTTAGAAAATTTGCCATTGTAAGTGTCTTCTCCCATCTTTGAAAGATACACATACCATTAAAAAAATTTTTTTAAATGTTTGTTTATTTTTGAGACACATGGTGCAAGTAGGGGAGGGGCAGAGAGAGCAGGAGACCCAGAATCCGAAGCAGGCTCCAGGCTCAGAGCTGTTGGCACCGAGCCCGCTGCAGGGCTCAAACTCGTGAGCCACGAGATCATGACCTGAGCTGAAGGCAGATGCTCAACTGACTGAGCCACCCAGGGGTCCCTATATCATTTTTTTTTAGTTTTATTTATTTTGAGAGAGAGAGAGAGAGATTGAACACAAGCAGGGGAGGGGCAGAGAGAGAGGGGGAGAGAGAATCCCAAGCAGACTCCATGCTCAGTGTAGAGCTTCATGTGGGGCTCGATCTCATGAACCGTGAGATCATGACCTGAGCTGAAACCAAGAGTCAGACGCTTAACTGGCTGAGCCGTCCAGGGGCTCCAAAAGATACACAAATCGTTTTGAAGACTAGATTGGCATTTTGCCAGCACTGTGGCCCAGGAGTGTCTCTGCCAGGGACTTGGGCCTCATCTCTTTGAAGTGTGAACATCAAGGGAGACAGTGCTCTAGGTCTTAGGTGGGAGGGTAGGAACCTAAGTCAAGTGGGCACCTCCCTCTAAGCTGCAAAATTACCTCCTGTCATAAAGTAGGAGGGTCGATTCTCCCCTGGATAAAGCCAGTTAGCTAGCGCAGAAGCTCCTCAACTACCACGTAGAGTTAGGATGAAGTACGTGTGACCAGTGGTGCCATCAGTTCCCCGTACTTGAGGACTAGCGATGGTTTGCCTTGAGAACATGTATGGAACGGGTGGTGTCTGCCTGGCTCTAGAAAAGAGTGAGATTTCTTTCTCTGCAATTCTTAGCACAGTGTCTGTGCTGAGCATCACATTCCGGTTTAATGCTTATTCAGTCATGAACCTGATCTTGCTCTCTACGATGTTCGTGGAGAGTTTCTGGGTTAAAGACCTTACCTCTGTTCTGTGTCTGGCCTCCCGCACTCAGTCCATATGTATAAGTACAATGTATGTCACCTTGGCTTTTTATAACTAACATTCTCCTAAAGGACCCGAACATTTGCTAAGAGATGATCTTAAAGCTCTGTGAAGTAAGAATCAGATATATCTACTTTCATTTTGTGGTGGTTCCAGAAGGTGTGGGGCCAGTCTGAGTTCATGCAGACCGGAGAAGGGTTAGGGAACTGTTTTACCAAGGAACGGTTAAATCCCAGAGCTCCAGGACACTCCATATCTGCTGCCCTCTTACCCAACCCACAGGATCCCACACCATTCCATTTTCACTGTATTATAATCTTATAATTTTCTTTTCTAAACACCTGCAGTATTCACACTTCTCCCCAGTTCCTGGTCACCATCTGCATCATCACATTTGGACAAATTCTTAAAAATACAGTTTACTCTCTTTCTAGATATATATATATATATCTGCAAGAGAAAGGCTTGTACAGTAATGTTCATGGCAGATTTGTTCATGGTAGCCAAACCTGGAAACAACCAAACGCCTTTCAACAGGGGGATGGATAAACCAGCCATGAAGTATCCCTGAAGTATGAATACCACTCAGCCACCGAAATAAGCTATGGATACATGCAGTCACGTTAGTGAATCTCAAAAACATGCCACCGGGCTAAAGAAAACAGACAGAATAAAAGAAATCACATTCTGTGTGATTCCACTTCCATGGTATTCTATAATAAGCAAAACCAATGTATAGTGACAGAAAGCAGCTCGGTGCTTGCCTGGGGTGGGAGAGGGGGAGGCTGATGTTAAATGGGCATGGGGGACTTTTGGCAATGGCGGCAATGTTCTTTATCTTGGTTAGGGTGGAGATTGCACAGATCTATCCATTTATGAAAACTCAAAATTATATATGTATATATAAAATGGGTGCAGTCAGCTGAATGTAAACTTTCAGGAAGGTTTATTAAAATAATAATAGGGGTGCCTGGTGTCTTAGTTGGGGAAGCATCCAACTCTTGATTTCTGTTCAGGTCATGATCGCATGGTTCGTGGGTTCAAGCCCCGAGTCGGGCTCGGGCTCTGCACTGACAAGGAGGAGCCTGCTTGGGATTCTCTCTCTCTCTCTCTCTCTCTCTCTCAAAATAAATAAATAAACTTAAAAAATGTTTTTTAATTAGAAAAAATAAAAATAATAAATTTTTATGTGCAAAATTTGAAATTAACAAAACAAAAACAAAATGCGGTTCCCTTTCTCAGCTGCAGCAGCCTGGTTTGCATGATGCTGGGAGCCCAGCCCATCCCCAGAGTCTGGGAATGTGTCACAAGCCCAGAGGCGGTGTTAAGGTTGCCCTGGCCCGTCTCCGGTCTCTGGCAGGCTGGCTCACAGTCACACGCAACGGGGGGTGGTGTGCGCCCAGCGTTCTCCCCCAGGGAGAGCCTGCGCTGTCAGAAGAAGGAGGCACAACACGCAGCTGGCAGGCAGGGCTGCGATGAATCATGCGCTTCTATGAGAACGAAAGGGTTGTGATTCACACATGTCACGGTTGATGGGAATATTAAGGGCTCCCTTCCCCAAGCGAGGCGGGAGCAGAAAACTCTCTCTTCAAATATTACATTCCTCTTTTTAAAAAAAATGTCATTTCAGCTCCTCCCCACTGACTCGTTTGGGAGAAATACCTGTCAGGTTTTGTACTGGTGAAGTCAGACCCTTCCTCAGAACGAGACGGTGTAGGGTGCAGGGAAGTCACCGAGCTCTGGTCCACGTTCACCAAGGCGGAGGGAGAACCCGCTTCTCTCTGTGTTACGTGAGCCGTGCCGGGTGAGGGCAGTGACCTTGCCCTTCTCTGACGGGGCTTCCCACCCTCAAGGGTCAGGCAGGGGGAAGATGGGCCTCAGTTATAATTTGCTATTTTAAAATAGACATCATGAGCCAGCAGGGGCCAGACTGGGATCCTAGGGAGATTTTTAAAAAGGCTTTTGTAAATCCATCAGACGTCCATCCGCCGTAGGAAGGCTTGGGAGAAGCAGGGATGGGAGTGACGTGCGTACAAGCCACGGGACACCCAGACCCCTGGCCTCCAGAACTGGGAGAACACATCCCAGTGGCCTGAGCTCCCAGTTTGTACCACTTTATTCTGGTGGCCCTAGCAAGCTGGCAGGAGGAAGAGCCGGGGTGTGTGCAGAAAGGTCGTGAGGCCCGTGTGGCTGGAGGTGATGGTGTGTGAGGAGAGGGCCTCCACGGTCCCCCACGCTGGGCTGGGCTGTGGGCGGCCGGGGGCGGGGAGACTTCCACGGAGGAGTCTCCCAGCCCCGTGCTGGCCTTTTGCCACAGAAAGAGCATTCCAGATTCAACCAAGAGATCGAGCCAGCGCACCGGGTCCCACCTCCTCTTTGCCCGTAGCTCTGGGGCCACATTTCCACTTTCCTCATAACATGGACGATGAACATGGCCATGCCTGGCCCGCCATCTCTCAGGGGCCAGCAAGGAACAGAGGAAACTGTTTGAAAACATCTTGGGGTGCCCGGGTGGCTCAGCGGTTGAGCGTCCGACTTCGGCTCTGGTCATGATCTCACGGTTTGTGAATTGGAGCCCCGTGTCCGACTGGCTGCTGTCAGCACAGAGCCCACGTCAGATCCTGTGTCTCGCTCTCTCACTGCCCTGTCCCGCTCATGCTCTTTCTCTCTCAAAAATAAACATTAAAAAACAAAAACAAAACCACCGTCTTGTAGGGGGCACCTGGCTGGCTCAGTCGGAAGAACACTCGACTCCTGATCTCGAGGTTGTGAGTTTGAGCCCTACGTTGAGGGTAGAGATTACTTAAATAAAACTTAAAAAACACCAAAACATCTTGTGAATTATATGCACGAAGGTGTGAGATGCACCTTCTGTTGTTTCAGAGTTTCGGCAGAGGCCCCAGAGGGGCAGAGAAATAGGCAGCTGCTTATCCGGGCGGGACTCACTAAGAGACTGTGAAATCAGCCTGACGCAGCCCTGGAGACCCCAGAAGAAGAGGCTGGGGCCACAGGGTGAGATGGCGGAGAGCTGTTGCCCTGCGAGGTGCCGCTTCCGCCCCTTTGCCTGTGACTATTCCCACCCCCTCCCACACAATAAGCCTGCTGAGACTCTGAGGCTTCAGAGTGTCCACAGAAAGCCAGTCANGGTACAAGTACTGACACTGAGCCACATTTCAAACCGTGAATGCAGGGCCTGGCTGGAGTGGCCTATGGCGGCAGGATGAGGAGAGAGCTCAGAGGGGTGCTTCTCAGCTGCATGAGGACCTCACGGAAGGGAGCTGACACTGGGGCGCCTTTATCATTTTTTTTAAATGTCTATTTATTTTTGAGAGACAGAGACAGAGAGAGACACAGAGTATGAGTGGGGGAGGGGCAGTGAGAGGGGGAGACACAGAATCTGAAGCAGGTTCCAGGCTCTGAGCTGTCAGCACAGAGCCCGACGCGGGGCTGGAACTCACAGACCTTGAGATCATGACCTGAGCTGAACTCAGGCGCTTAACCCAGGTACCCTCTGAGTTACCTTTAAAGGGACTCTGCTCTGAAGGATGATCTGGAAGGCAAGGTGTTCCCAGCAGAGTGCTCAGGATGGGGCGGATGTCAGAAGCCAGGGGCTGGGGGGAGAGGGGGGTGGTGGTTAGGAGTGGTCAGATCAAGGAACAGCTCCTGTGTCTAATATTCCCTCACAGAGAGACCTCTGAGGAATCTGCAAAAGCTCCAGGTGGGAGAGAGTCAGCATTCGGGCAGGTCGCACCCCTGAGTCCTGGTTGCTGACACCACCTGTGCTGGTAAGTACCATCCTGGGGCTGGCCGCCCTTGCCGCTCTCCCCTCCCTGCTCCGAGTCTAGGGGAGGGGCCGGACGAGTGAGGTGAGGAGTGGGGGAGAAGTCCACCATGCTCTCCGTCTTCTGCTTTGAGTTTCTTAATCCCAGTCAGTCCTGAACTTTAAACTGGTTGTGGGATTATAGCTTTGATGGTAGACTGAACTGGACTTTCCAATATCTGAAGAAGGAGCCTATTTACTAATCGATAGAGTGACTGGAAAAGCTGTCGGACTTTGCTTAGAATTCATCTAGGGACAGGAAGGAGCAACTGGTGAGCAGTTGCTTAAAGAGGAATCAAGATTTTTTTTCTGTTTGTACCATGTTCCCTCTCACTCTTTTAACAGGGGTTGTACTTAGGTACATGTTAATCTTGGAACATCCTTTCCTGGAAATAAAAGGATCAACAGAGCCCACTCTCCTTATTATAGCTAAATTTATTTATTTATTTAGATTGAACCACAAGTTGGCAATAAAACATAGGTTTCTGTTAAGGATTTCTTTTTGCATTCAAAGAGGGAAAGATGGCTGACTGCTCCTTAAACAGCACTTTGCATGATATTTGTGAGATGACCCGTTAAGGTCACAATTAAGTGAGATAGGTTTTTAGGCATCTTGAAATGGGCAGGAATGCATGAAATCCTAAAATCGTGTTAGAACAGCCTTACAGTTTCCAAAGAATCTGATGTACCCTGAGTACCACAGATGCTGTGCTGGAATCTATGATGTTTTACTGCTGGTGTTAGTCAAGGCTTCCTTGCTGGGGAGTAACAGGGACCCAACTTGGACTAGTTTAGCTGAAGGACAGTGTCTCGGTTCATAGAGCTCAGTGGTGCCGGGGTGGATCACACGTAGCTGGTGTAGGGCTGCTTCTGTGTCTCAGCTCTGCTAGGTACGTTCACTTCATTTAGCAAACTCTCCCCGGTATGACGGGCACCATGTCTCCCGGATCCCTCTATCTCTCATGCTCAGCAACCGCAGTAGAAAGTGAACTTGTCAGCAGTGTCCACACAGCCTTAAGCCCCAGACACAACCCACGTCACATTCCACCATGAACCCACCTCTTTGGCTAAGAGGTGGGAAGCTCTGATTGGCCAGCTTGGGTCATGTGGCCATCTCTGTAGAAAGAGGCTGCTGTACAATGATCCATTGTACAGTCCATTTGGACTTCCCAGAATGGTCCAGAAATTACCAGTGGAAGGGGATGGAACAGCGTGCTGTCTGGCACCTGGCAAGCTCCATTGTCTTCTTTATTCACAGAATAAAGACTATTCAGTTGGCATTTTCTAGGTCTGCAGGTGAAGGGACAGCCCTTCACCCAGGGCCAATATTCTCTGATTCCACTCGTACTCAGCCTATCCATCTGAGCCCAAGTCATGGACATGCTGGCCTGGAGACAGAACCGGTCTTGAGTATGTGTAGCCTTCTCCTTAAAGCATCTGACTTTATTTTTTAAATCCATCTATCATTTATTTATACATTATTTATACATGTTTTAAGTTTTCTGTTAGAACAGCTCATGTAGTTTCTGTTTTCCCCGCTGGCCCCCCACTGATTGATACACATCCCTTTGAGACTGATCTCCGTAGGTAGGGCTGGCCGCGAATGATGAAGTTTGTTCTTGGATCCAGGACACCTCCTCTCAGGGCTCTGACTCCCAGATGCTCCCTGTAATTCTGCAATGCCCCAGGCTCCACACCACCCTGCCAGCCTTCCATTCTTTCTTCTTGATCACCCACACCCTTGGGGGTGCATCCTGATAGGTCACAGTACCTGGTCATGGGTGTTGGTAGGATAACCCAATCCCCTACTGTAAATGTTTCCCTCCCAGATAACCTACTTCCTTGGTTTAGATAAATATGCTTCTTAAGGTCCTGGGTAGGAGTGTCTGGGTGGCTCAGGTGGTTAAGTGTCAGATTCTTACGATTCGTGGGATTGAGCCCCAAGCCCCTCATCAGCCCCTCCACACTCAGTGCAGAGCCTGCTTGGGATTCTGTCTCTCCCTTTCTCCTCCCTCCTCCCCTCCCTCACTCACGTTCTCTCTCTCTCTCAAAATAATCAAATAAACTTAAAAAAAAAAAAGAAGATGCTGGCGAGGATGTGGAGAAATGGGCACCCTCTTATACTGTTGGGGGGAATTCAAATGGTGCAGCCCCTCTGGAAAACAGTGTGGAGGTTCCTCAAAACATTAACAATAGAACTCCCCTATGACCCAGCAATAGCACTGCCAGGAATTTACCCAAGAGATGCAGGAGTGCTGCTGCATAGGGCACATGTACCCCAATGTTCATAGCAGCACTCTCAACAATAGCCAGACCATGGAGAGAGCCTATGTGTCCATCCATTGATGAATGGATCAAGAAGATGTGGTTTATCTATACAATGGAACACTACATGGCAGTGAGAAACAGTGAAATCTGGCCACTTGTAGCAACGTGGATGGAACTGGAGGGTGTTATGCTAAGTGAAATAAGTCAGGCAGAGAAGGACAGATACCATATGTTTTCACTCATATGTAGAACAGGAGAAACTTAACAAAGAACCATAGGGGAGGGGAAGGGGAAAAATAGTTAAGGAGAGGGAAGGAGGCAAACCATAAGAGACTTTTAAAAACTGAAAGCAAACTGAGGGTTGATGGGGGTGGGGGAGAGGAGGAAAGGAGTGATGGGTATGGAGGGGGGCACTTGTGATGAGCACTGGGTGTTATATGGAAACCAACCTGACAATAAACTATAATAAAAAATAAGAAGCCCTTCAGGGAATGTCAGCAGTGGAGGAAATCACAGTCCCAGGGGCTAACCAGTCATTTCCGTGCACACAGACACAGACGTCTCCTCTGTCCATGTGCGGAAGCAACATGAGGGTGCTTTTGTGTCCCTTCCTCCTCTGACGCCTTCCCACTTAGGCCAGTGGGAAGATCAGAGCGCAGTCAGGCTAATGCATTCTAGCATGGGTTAGGATGACGAAGCAAGGCTGCCAGAGCCTCAAAGACGTTATTTGTTAGAAATAGAACAAATCATTTTTGGCTGGTACAGATAAATTGGTTTAATTTTCTCAAGCAGTCAGTTTAAACAAAATTTGCTAAGCTTTGTTTTGAGTAATTGAATGCAATTTGAGCTATGAGTTGTGTGGAACTGTTGAATATTTGATAATGAGCAACTATCCCCCCTTCCCCTTTCTGCGGAAAAGGATTTTATGGTCTGTGATTCTTGCAGATCCCCCATATCATGTCTATTTTCATGCTCCGCTTCTAAACCTACAATTTATTCAACCAATCCAGCGCTTTAGAATATTTCAAGGGGGGCACCTGGCTGGCTCAGTCGGGAAAGCATCCAACTCTTGATTTCTTAGGCTCACGTCATGATCTCACAGTTTGTGAGTTTGAGCCCAACTTTGGGCTCTGTGCTGACAGTGTGGAGCCTGTTTGGGATTCTCTCTCTCTCTCTCTCTCTCTCTCTCTCTATCTGCCTTACCCCCACTTGTGCTGTCTCTTTCTCTCTCAAAGTAAAATAATTTTATTTTATGTAACTTAAAAAAAATTTTAATGCTTATTTATTTTTGAGAAAGAGAGACAGAGTGTGAGTAGGGGGAGGGGCACAGAGAGAGGGAGACACAGAATCCGAAGTGGGCTCCAGGCTCTGCGCTGTCAGCACAGAGCCCGACGCGGAGCTTGAACTCACGAACCGTGAGATCATGACTTGAGCCAAAGTTGGATGCTTAACCGACTGAACTACCCAGGCGCCCTTCAAACTAAAATAATTTTTAAAAAACAATAAAAAATTGAGAAGTAATAAGAGAGAGGGGTGTCATGGGATTACATACAATTACAGGTCACAAATGTGTATGTGTATGTGTGTGAAAACGAGAAAGAGAGAGAGAGAGAGAGAAAGAAAGGAAGGAAGGAAGGAAGGAAGGAAGGAAGGAAGGAAGGAAGAAAGAAAGAAAGAAAGAAAGAAAGAAAGAAAGAAAGAAAATGAGTGATGGCTTCTGGGAAAAAGTGGTACCTGAACTGAATCTTGAAAGACTGCTGGGAAGCTGTTCCAGGCAGAGTGGCAGCTGGAGTCGCATCCCACCTTCAGATTAGGTGAAATTCCAGAAGGCTTTAGAGCCTCTGCCCTCGATTACAGCACCTCCCCCAAACGTCTGTGGACGGAAAACACTTCTAGAAGATGTTACTAGATAGATGTGCAGAGAGAAAGCTGTGAACACCATTGCTCTACTTTCCGCATTGCTGGTTTTCTCTGGGGCTCTGATATGCTAATGTGCATCCAACAGCCGGATCCTTCTGTCTGCCGAGCACAAATTAATGCTCTCGGCATTGAACAGTTTTTAGAAAATTTATAAAGTGTACTTTTCTATGAGGTGTGGAGTCATAAATCATTCAGTAACACATCCTGCCATCCTGGGTGCATGTAATTGGCAACACTGTTGTAGAACCAAATTACATTGTACCAGAGACAGTATAAATGTGGCTGAGTCCGTAAACAGCAGCTGTTAGATTGCTGGAGGCTTGTCCATGGTTCCTGAACAATTCAGCCTTTCTGTGTTGCGTCCACACGCCTCTTGGCCAGGCTTTATTCTGTAAGTCACCGGAATTCAGTATAGACGAGCTGGCTCAGTGGAATGTGCCATGACAGAGAGCACATATTGGCTCAGTTGGTGGAAACATCCAAGAGCCGAGTCCGTTTTTAGTCATTCTGCTACGGGCTTTTGCAGAGACCCAGCCAGAGGTGGCCTGGAGGGACAGGCGGGGGCGGGAGCGGGGAGCTGAGATTTCATCCTCAAGGTAATAGAAAGCCTTTGGAGGAGGCTCTTAACCAGTGGCGTGTGATGGTCAGGTATATTTTACTTTACTTTTATTTCATTTATTTATTTATTTGTTTTGAGAAAGAGAGGGAGAGGAAGAAAGAGAGAGAGAGAGAGCATGAGGGAAGGGCAGAGAGACGGGGGGGGGGGGAGGGGGAGAAAGATGGAGAGAGNGGGGGGGGGGAGAGAGAGAGAGAGAGAGAGAGAGAGAGAGATTGATTTTCCCAAGCAGGCTCCACACTGTCAGCGCAGAGCCCAGTGCGGGGCTCAAACTCACAAACCGTGAGATCATGACCTGAGCCAAAAACCAAGGGTCAGACGCTTAACAGACTAAGCCACCCAGCCCCTGCGCCAGTCAGGTGCATTTTAGGAGAGAGAGAGAGAAAGAGAGAGAGAGAGAGAGAGAATCTGAAGTGGGAGCTGATGCCAGAGACAAAGAAAGTAGTTAAGGAGGCTTTTTCAGTATTCTGGGAAAGCATTCATTTAGGGGCTGAACTGAGTGAGTGGTGATAGGAATGAGAGAAGGCGCGGCCTGAGAAACACTTAGGAGGCACTTGGAGTGGCTACGGAGGGTGAAGGGGAAAGGGGGGAGTAGGAGGGCAACCCACCACTCTGGCTCATTCGTTCAACAAGGTGGACAGCTATGGCTACAGCGCCCAGACAGCCCAGTGTGGTGGGGGCGACGCACCACAGAGCTCCGTTGGAATCCTGGCTGTCAAGGGCATAGAGCTAGGGCCGTGTGCAAGTCAGTTAGCATCTCTGTGCCTTGGCTTCTGCATCTGTAAAATGGGATGATAGTGCCCCTATCTTGCCAGTATGAAATGGCCCATGGCAGGGGAGGCTACTGCTACTGAGAAAGCACACAGGGGACGCGGTGTAGGGAGAAAGACCATTTCATTTTAGAAACGTGGACCTTGAGGTGACTTGGGCAGCTACGTGGGGGTGTCTGGTAGGATATTAGATATACGAGTATGGAACTCAGGAGGAGGGCCTGGGCTGGCCGCAGAAACCGGGGGCCATCAGCCTTTCGGAATGAGACCAAGGCAAGGCAGCCAATGAGAACAGGACAGAGAGAGAGGACAGAGAGAGAGAGAAGCCGAGGGCCTCCCAGAGAGCACTGGGCGCATCACTACTTGGCAAGGGCAGAAACCAACGACAGGAGCCCCCCTATCCGTGGCTTCAATTCCCGCAGCCCACCGTGCCCAGTTTCAGACCACCCTCCTGACGCATCAACTCAAGGTCAGTGGTAGCCCAAGGTGGCATCACAATGGCTGTGTCATACACGTGCCCTCCTCTCGTCACACAGGCATTTTGTCATCTCACGTTGTCACAAGAGGCATGTGTACAGTAAGATGTTCTGAGAGGGAGACCCTAGCTTTTATTACAGCGTCTTGTTATAATCACTCTATCATATCACTGTTGTTAATCTCTCACTGTGCCTCGTGTACAGATTACACTGTATCATGGGTACGTCCACGTAGGAAACAACATGGTGTATGCAGGGGTCGGCACTATCCGCGGTTTCAGGTAGCAACTGGGGTCTTGTGGCGTGGGCCCCGCTCATAAGCGAGGGGCTACTGTAGTGACCCAAGGATTCACAAGGAAGCACAAACTGGAGTCACAGGGCCTGGCTTTGAGCCTCAGCCCCATTGATGACTGGCTGTGTGATCCCAGGTAACTCACACAACCTCTCAAGCCTCAGTTTTCTCTCTTTTTTTTTTTTTTAAATGTTTTGTTTATTTCTAGGAGAGAGAGAGAGACAGCGTGAACAGGGGAGGGTCAGAGAGAGAGGGAGTCACAGACTGAAACAGGCTCCAGGCTCTGAGCTGGCAGTCAGCACAGAGCCCGACGCGGGGCTCGAACCCACAAACCGCGAGATCATGACCTAAGCGAAAGTCGGACGCTTAACTGACTAAGCCACCCAGGCGCCCCAAGCCTCAGTTTTCTCATCCACAAGATGGGAATGCTACTGATAATAGCCACTTCAGGAGACTGTGGTGAACTCTAGGTATGTGAGCTTGTTTTTGAAGCTAGAAAGCTTTATAAGTGGGATCACTTTTCCCCCCAGACTGAAACAGCCTGGTTCTAAAAACAAGGTAACATTAAGGGAGACTCTGACTCGGGCCTCACTTGCTTGGCAGTCCCAGCCCATTCCAGTTCCTCCCTGGTGGTTCTGAAATCGCTGGGCTCGAGGTACCACCAGAGAGCCTGTTTAGCTCTGAGCAAAGAGGCTCCAGGTCTTTTCTGGGGAAATGGCCCGCTATGCAAAGCCTCCCTCATTTTCGCCCACGTGACCCCACTACCTTGTCTACACCTGGTGGGAATAGGGACTCAGTTCCCAGAGCCAACAGCTCCCCAAGTCTCCCCAGGGGTCCACGTATCGGAGACCCCACCCCTCTCCTGTGCCAAAGTTTGGACTCTGGTGCACCAGACGGGAGAGGGAGGCGTGGGAGCAGAGTGAGGGAAGCTCACGGCACACCTCACCCCTGCGGGGTAGTGGGAGGAGGGAGCGAGGTGCCCGGTGCCAGGGAGAAGCTGTTCTGCCTCCTGCTGTTCTCCATCTGTTTTCGGGTTCCCTTCTTTCTTGCCTTCCCGGTAAACTCCCAGTGGTTAAGGTGACCTGGAGGTGTGGCTGCGTCTCTCAGCTTGGAGGAGCCTGATTGCCAAGGTCCCTCCAGAGGGAGTGGAGTTCACTCGGAGTGAAGTGCAGCAGCTGCTCCATTTCAAACACCGTTGAGTCTACTGGCCGGGGACTGGTAAACAGGATCCTGGCATCCACACCACAGGGAGGTCCTGCTGTGAGACGTTGCAAGGAGGCCCTCTGGGTACTGATCTGGAGTGCTTACTCCACAGGACACTTTCCTCTGCAAGAAGTGTGAGGTTCAGCACAGCGTGTGTGATCTGCTCTCACTTGTACAGCAGATGAAAGTCACGAAATATCTCTGGAATATCACACATAATCTAACGACACTAGCTGACCGTGAGGAGCGGGTCTGGGTGGCGGGCGGCAGTGGGCAGAGAAGGAATTTTCACTGAGCATCCTGTAATGCCTTATCTAAATCAAGAACACTGAATTTAATCACCCACTTAAACAATCAAATCAGGGAAAAAAAAAAAAGCTTTAAAATGTGGCTTGGGAAGTTGAGCAGTCCTGAGTTCAACTTTGGCTCCACAATACGTTACTGTGCATTAGTGAACAAGTTCCTCAGCCTCTCTGAACTCGGCTTTCTCAGCTGTAAAACAATAACTAACGCCTGCCTGATAGGACTGCAGTCATACTCTACCCTTCATGGCCCATAGTAGCCATTCAACTTTGATTGGCTTTTGTTGTCATTGCCAATTTCCCCACAGGGCACTTAACCATTTCCCCTTAGCTTGTCCCTCGCTCCCCAAGATACACAATTTCAAAGCGGGGCTATGTTTTGTTTGCATTTTTTGTCCTTTTTCTTGATTCGTTTGTGTCCAATATTCTCCCTAGGATAAGGGCCATGGGGGTTGGGCCAAGTACATTAGAATCATTAATTCTAATGATTAATTAGAGGCCGAGTAAATTAGCCTCTGTTGTACTCAAAATGAGTCTTCCCTTGGAAATGAGTTCATAATCTTTGGACCCCACCTGTGCCTATCGTCCTTGGGAGGGAGTTCTCCCAGGCCCTCCTGCAGCCCCTGACAGCCTGCCATGGACCTTCTAAGGACTTCTAAATGTCTGGCAAACACAGTCTACGTTAGGCTTTGATGTTAGATATTATTACAGTCTCCAATCTCCATCCTCTTCAGTAACAGTATTGTATGCACTGTCGTCACTGAAATGTGACCAGGATTCCAGTGCAGTGATGGCTCCAGGGCTCAGGGGCTGGGCAGACTAGGTCCATGCTTGCTGCTTCTAACAGGTGACAAACGACATGCAAGCCAGCTTGGTCCCTGTATCCTGCTGGCACTTGGGGGTGCCTCTTGTTGAGCTATTTTCTCAAGTTTCGCTTCAGCGTTTGAATGGATGACCCTGCTGTGATCATTTCTTGATGAATGAGTGAACAGTAAAAGGTATAGGAATATGATTGTGGACAGGAAAGCCCGGTCTGCGTGTCTGGTTTTCTTTCTCTGGAGAGTGAGTGTGAATGCAGATTCTCAGGCTCCAATCCCAGAGGCCCAGCTCAGTGAGCCTGGAATGGGGCCCAGGCATGTGCATTTTAGTAAGAACTCAGGCGATAGTGGTACCATGTTCCAAAGGCCAAACTTGGGAAAGCAAAACATAGGGTTTTGTCCTTGTTGTTGATGTTGTTGGTTTTAATTTCCTTTTCCTGTTTTTTCACGAAAATGTGTCTACTGACTGTCACTCATGCGCGTGTCGCCCATCCTGGGCCTGCCGATCTCTGTGTGTGTGCTCACATTTGTTAGATCTTCATCAGTGGGAATCTTCCAGGTTTAAATGGGGGCGCTCTCTTAAGGATTTGCATCTGTTTCTGCGAAGCGCCACTAACTTGGAACCACTCAGATGTCTTCCAGAGTTGTGGCCTCATGGAAGAGTTCAAGGTTCGGCTCCCCCTCTGGGCTGCTGGCCCAAGGGTGAGGAGGACTTGCATCATACCACGGCTGCCACCGTTTGCTCGGAGGACAGTTCTGTTCTTACCTGTCTGGTCCCCGCTTGCAGCTCTAATCTCCACCTACGGTNGGTCCCTCGGCAATTTCCTCGATTTCCTACAAGCCCCATGTTGCATCAGTAAGTAGGCTTTCACCTGAGATATAGTTGTTTTGCAGCAGGAGAACTGCCCCTCCCCCCGCCGGAATATTGAATCCAACACATTACCAGTGGAAATCTTTATTTTCAAAGGTAGATGTGCTTATTCCTGTGAGATAAAAGGGTAATACATCCACTGTGGGAGAGTTAGTCATCAAGCAGAGGCAGTTTGGCCTCCCACACCGTAGGAGGGCTGGCAGAACCGGGAACATGCCTGGAGATGGGGTGTGTGTTATTCCTGAGATATGTGCCAGTGTATTGCACTGGGTTCCGCTCTGGGCACCTTGTTGAGGCCTGACAAGGCAAGAGGCAGGGTCACAATGAATTCTACAATGTGACTTGTGTCTGCATCAAACTTTTCCTTCCCTCTCGTTGCAGGGAAGGAGGTGTTCCTCCTATATCAACATCTGTCCGCACCCTATGGGCTTTGGATTCCATCCCTATGACCTTCCCAGGGGCTTTGCTCCTTCTGGAATCTTCCTTCTGCTGCACCACCAGTCTCATAACAAATGTGCTCCCTGTCCAATCTTTAAAAAACTCACCCTTGACCCAAGCTACTCTACCTCACTTTTCTGTTCCCCTTTAGAACCAAATATCTCAAAACACTTGTCTATACACATGGCCATCCCTTCTTTGCTTTCCGTTTACCTTTGTTTCCCTTTGGTTTCTGTTTTTTTTTTTTTTAATGTTTTCATTTATTTTTGAGGGACAGGGAGAGACAGAGCATGAGCAGGGGAGGGGCAGAGAGAGAGAGGGAGACACAGAATCTGAAGCAGGCTCTAGTCTGAGCTGTCAGCACAGAACCTGATGCGGGGCTCAAACCCCCTCAGGTCAGATCATGACCTGAGCTGAAAACAGAGTCAGCCACCTAGGGGCCCTGCTGATTCTCTTTTTGGCATTTAACTCTGGTTTTTTTTAAATAAAATGCTAGTATCATGCTACTTCTTGATCCCTCAATTTTAGGCACTTTTATCTACAGACTTTTCCTTAGAGAGAGTGAAGATTTGACTCTCATTTTTTCCATCATTCTTTCCTCTTCCTTACAGCACTTACATATACTCTTACATCAGGGTAAGGACTTGGTTACATTGTAGTTTTGCTTCATTAAGAAATCAGTGTTTAGGGGCGCCTGGGTGGCTTAGTTGGTTAAGCGTCCGACTTTTGCTTGGGTCATGATCTCGCGGTTCGTGGGTTCGAGCCCCGCGTCGGGCTCTGTGCTGACTGCCAGCTCAGAGCCTGGAGCCTCCTTCAGTCTGTGACTCCCTCTCTCTCTGACCCTCCCCTGCTGTCTCTCTCTCTCCTAGAAATAAATAAAAAAATTAAAAAAACATTAAAAAAAAGAAATCAGTGTTTATTTTATTATGATATTGAGAGCTGAGCCATGTCACAAATCAAGATGCCTTTTTCTTTCTCACACAGCCTTTAATTTTCCTGGGAATGCCTTTTTTCATTTACTTAGTTTTCCATGTACTTACCACCAGTTCCACTTCAAGCTGTCACTGTTTAACTCTCCTCTCAAAATGTTTAGACTCAGCTATCAATTTTGTTTATCCCCTTGAGGAAACCTCTTCCAGAGCCTTCCGACCTTTTCACATTTAGATCTTCTCCCATCTGTCTTCCCGAGCTGGTGTAGGTGGCACTGTCTCTTAGGAAGCCCCTTCACTATCAGCTTGGGGATTCTCTTCACCTTTTTCTTTGATCCCGAGTCTAAACTCTTCTTCTTTCCTGTTTCTGTGGGACACATCTTCCAGTCACTTCTTGAGAAAAGTGGATGGGTGGTAAATTTGGGAGGATCTTGTAAGTGAAACTGTCTGTATAAAAAGCTTTTACTTAATGGATGGTTGGGCTGGGTATAAAAAGAATCTAGGTTGAAAATAACTCCTTCAGAATTTTGAAGGCAACATTCCCCTGTGGTCTAGCCTCCAGTGTTATGATTGAAAAGTCCAAAGACATTCTTTTTTTTTTTTTTTTTATGTGTATGTATTTATTTTGAGAGAGAGAACAAACACAAGTGAGGGAGAGGCAGAGAGAGAGGGAGAGTCCCAAGCAGGCTCCATGCTATTAGCATGGAGCTCGATGCAGGGTTTGATCCCATGAACTGTGAGACCATGACCTGATTCAAAATCAAGAGCCAGGTGCTCAGTCGACTGAGGCACCCAGGCACCCCAACACATTCTGATTTTTAATCCTCTGAATGTCATTTATTTTCTCTAGGGAAGCCTGTAGTTTCTCCTGTTTGTCCCTAGTGTTCTGAAATTTTACAATGATGGGTTTCGGGATAGGTTTACCTTCATCCATTTTGACAGTTTAACTCTAGAAAACTTTCTTGAATTATTTCACTGATGATTTCCTCCTCTCTGTGTTTTCATATCTCTCTCTGGCACTCCTATTATTTGGGTACTGGAACTCCTAGACAGATCCTCTAATTTCCATATATTTTCTTTTCTATACTACATCTTTTTTTTTGCCTAAGTTTTATTTTTGTAACCCTTCTGAGGCTCTCATTTCTGCCATCATAAATTTAATTTCCAGGGTCTTTAGATTGTTGTTTGTTCTCTAAGGGTCCTATTTTTACTTGCAATCTGTTCTTTCATGGTTGCAGTTTCTCCTCTAAGAGCTCTGAGGATACTAAATATATATCATTTTCTGGAAGTTTTCTTCCTCTTGTATAGTCTTTATTTTCTCCAAGTGGCTCTTTCATATGACAGGCTTTCTTCAGATATCTTTTAATAGTTGTCTGCTTAGGCTTGATAGTGGGGACCAAAAAGCTGATTTGGAGCTTTGTTAACATGAGTAGAGCTTGTCAACTGTGAGCTTCCAAGGAGGGCAATCGGGCCCACCTATTTCCATGGGTAACCCTGAGGCAGATATCTTGCCCCTGGACTGGACAACTTCCCGAGAGAATCTTCCCTGTCTGTGTTCTGGAAGGTGAGGAGGGGAGGGGTCTTGAGGAGTCGCAGTACCCGTAAGCACACAGTCTCCTTATCTTTCTGCTTGGACCCCAGTCTAGAGACTCATGGTCTTATCTTTCCAGAGAATGAACCGGTCTCCTGCCAGGATTGGGGAGAACAGTAAAAGGCTATTCAGGACATGGTGGGAGGTTTGGGGAGCTTGCAAATACAATTATTTCGAGACTGCTTTCAACCGATTTCCCTTGTTCAAATGCCAATTCCCAGTCCTCTGACCTTACCTCTACTTCTAAAGTTTCGTGGTGCCACCATTCCCTGACACTTTGAAAATGTAAGTTGTGTTAGTTGGAGGCTTCCTCACTACTGACTCAGGCCCTGGCTTTCTTCAGTCTGCTTATCTCTGTAAGTCTTCGCTCGCAAAATATTGTGGTGGTTTTGTGTTCACCCCTTCTCACCATCCTTTTGAGTTTATGGTAAAGACAATCGCATTATTGTTTTTATGGCATTTCAAAAGGCAGTAAAGCTGAATGCACATGTTCACTCACTCATTAAACCCACCCACTCTGGCTCCACCTCCACTGAGGTCTCTCTCTCTCACCAAGGTCACCAGTGACTCCATGTTCCCAAACCTATGCACTGTTCTTCATCCTAGACCTGCACAACTTCTCAGCAGCTTTTCTCAAAACTGAGTGCCCTCTTCCTGGCTGGTCCTTTTCTCTTGGCCTCTGGGATACCACCTCCCTCCTGCTTCTCTGATTTCCCCCTTCTCGGTCTTCTTCTCAAGTTCATTTTCCTTTACCTGTCCTCCTCCCCCGAAGAGTGGTTTCTTCCGGGTGGGTCCCAAGCCACCTCTCCCCTCTCCCTCTGCACTCACTTCTCTCTCCTTAGGGAATCCCACACTTTTGTTGGTGGCTCCAACACTGACCTTCCTTTGATCTCCTGTCTTCTCTGAACTTAGACATGCTTAACGTCAAAGTATCTAAACCAGAACTCCCTGCTTTTTTTCCTCTAAATTCATTTCTCAGCGAGTCTTCCTTATGCACCCCACTAAGCAAGCAGAAATCAGAGTCATATTGTTTTCTCCCTCTTCCTTACCCCTGACATCCACAACATCCGCCAGCCTTCCTGACTCTACCTCCCTAATGTGCCTCCAGTCTGTCCATTTTTCATCTTCCCTGCCACCTGCCTCAGTCTGTAAGCTGCTGTCATCTCTCTCTTGCCTTGATTATTGCAACAGGCTCCAAACTGGTCCCCCTACTTTTTCTCTTGGCTCCCTAAAATCAGTTCTTTATACAGTGATCTTTTAAAAAAACCAAAAAGCAGACTATTTTCTCTCCTGAGAAAAATACTTTGTGTTGCCTTATAACAAAGTCCCACTTGCACCATCTCTCCACACCAGGTACCATGGCTTTTCTACTAGGCACCCTGGTTACCTCCCTGGGTGCCACCACGTCTTCTGGGAGCTGCAGTCTCCTGCTAGGGCCTGCCGGAGCCCGTATCTCTCCTATTTTTCTATATGTCTCATTGGTCAGTGGAATGCCAAAGGAGTGACATTTATGCCTTAATATCAGACAGCTTTAACATTTTATTTATTAAAACAATTTTTTTTAATGTTTTTTGTTTATTTCTGAGAGAGAGACAGTGTGAGCAGGGGAGGGTCAGAGAGAGAGGGAGACACAGAATCCAAAACAGGCTCCAGGCTCTGAGCTAGCTATCAGCACAGAGCCCGACATGGGGCTCGAACCCACGAACCGTGAGATCATGACCTGAGCTGAAGTTGGACGCTTAACCGACTGAGCCACCCAGGCGCCCCTAAAATTTAAAAAATCTTATTTATTGAGGTGTAGTTGACATGTAATTAGCTTATTAGCTTCAGATGGCCAGCACAGTGATTCTGTCATTGTACATACCGTGAAATGCTCACCATGGTAAGTCTACTTAACATCCATCTGCTCTCTTAGCAATGTTCAAATATGCAATATGGTGCCATCCCCTGTAATCACCAAGCTGCACATGACACCCCCAGGACTTACTTGTATTATACCTGGAAGTTATACCTTTTGACTATCTTCACTCATTTCACCTACTCTCCACCCCCCGCCTCTGGCAAGCACCACAAACAGCTTTGGGTGGAAGTATTTTCTAGTTTTGTTTACAGCCTCTTCCTTTCTACAGTCTTGGGTCCAACAGGTTCCTAGAGGAAGAAGGTTTAGACGACTAGGGGCATCAGCAGGGCAGGAGGTGAATCAGAATGACTACCATGAGGCTCTGCACTAAGAACCTTCTTTCTTTCTGATAGCTAAGGCCTTGCCCTTTGAGCAAGCTTGATTTCCCCCAAATCTTCTTCCCAGGGGGTTTCTCAGTCTCCGAGGCAAGTAGAGCTCCCCCGAGCTCTGGCCAGAGAGGTAACTTGCTCCTCACCATGACCACTGACTCTTCTTTAATTCTCTAATCATTCCCCCCCCCCACCCCACACCTTTTCCCCCGAAAATATCTCCATACATTTTTGAGGAACCAAAAGAGATTCACTCTTCTTTCTGTATAGGGCTTATTCAGTAAGGTGCTTTTTTGCTCTCTTCTCCCACACTCCTAATGCTATTCTTATTTGAGATGCTTTGATAAGAAGGAACCCGCCTGCTCTCTGATCTATCATGGCGACAATTCCCTGAGATTATTAAGCGAGTTGCTTGCTGTTAGCTGAGAACTTGAACGGCGCATCGGTTAATTCAACCTTATGAAAGAATCTATCAGGTGGTAAAATCAACAATGCTGATAATCAAAACATTCCACCAGCCCACACATAATTTTTACTAGCTCATTTCTTCCCAGCGTTGCCAGGAGAATACCCTATGCAACGCAGATAATAAACATAAAAATCAAATCATTGTTCTGATATTCATGGCTTGTTCCTGCACTTGGTCACATGACTGTTTGTGAGGGAGTTCTAAAGTCTGGATGGAGTAATTTTTCACCCTATTTCCAGGAACTGTTCTATTTTTCTCAATTCCGAATAGGATTACTAACAGCATACACACTGCTTGGACCTGAAAATTCTCTCCTGAGTCCCTTAATCTTCCCTTTTCCTCTTGTGAGTAGTAGGAACACAATGCCGCTGCCCTCAGAGAAGACCCCTCTTTAGATGTTTTCCCAGGGCCATCTGAACAACTTGCAAATGGAAGACGGGCAATGTGATCAGTGGGTACACGTTGATGTCACATGGACCTGCATTTAAATCTTGGCTTTGGTGTTATGGTTGACATTGGACAAGTCACTTAACCTCTGTAAGTCTCAGTGTCTCATTATGAAAATGGGGCTTTTAATGGCACCTACCTCCTAGCGCTGCTAGGATTAAATGAGCTAATCCATATGCAAAGTACTTATTACACAGGGGCTGGGACATAGAAGAGCTCCATAAATGTTAGCTATAATTAGTCATAGGAGCTGGGAGAGGACCGCTGCCCCCCCCACACCCCAGCCCCCAAGTGTACCTATTTCAGTCTGGGAGGCCCGTCTGTGTGCACGTAAGGTCCATCTGATACGCTGCTTATCAGAAAGGGTGTCCTTGCAGGGATGGTCACCCTGCAGAGTCCCCTGTGGTTTCCATGGTCGCCTGTGGGTACAAAATGCAGAATACAGCTGCATCTTTGCAGAAAGCTGGTCCTGCCTGTGAGCTCAGCCTCTCTGGCCAGAGGTAGAGACACAAAGGGAAAGGGATCTCCACACTGTTGGAGCCCCATTAGGGTCAACTTAGCTTGTTCTCACTCTGTTTTGCGCTGAGGATTCCAGGGCTTGAAGGATATTGTAGGAGCACATGTAAAGTCAGCCCAGCCACATCAAAAGCAGGATAGAAAGATGGGGCGCCTGGGTGGCGCAGTCGGTTGAGCGTCCGACTTCGGCTCAGGTCATGATCTCACAGTTTGTGAGTTTGAATCCTGCGTCGGGCTCTGTGCTAACAGCTCAGACCCTGGAGCCTGCTTCTGATTCTGTGTTTCTTTCTCTCTCTGCTTCTCCCTTGCTTGTACTCTCTCCCTCTGTAATTAAAAAGTAAATACACGTTTAAAAAAAAAAGCAGGATAGAAAGAAGATCCACTGTCCCAGTCCTTCAAGGAATAATAAGAAATCATTTCTTTCTTTTTATTTTTTAAGTGTTTATTTTTATTTTTGAGAGAGAGCATGAGTGGGAGAGAGGGTTGGGGGTCGGGGGGGATGGGGCATAGGATCTGAAGCAGGCTCTGTGTTGATAGCAGTTGGGACTTGAACTCAGGAACCATGAGATCATGACCCGAGCCGAAGTCCACTCAGGTGCCCCAAGAATAAAACATTTTTGAAGATTAAAACAATAGCTGGCCTCTATTGAACACTAGCCTCTGTTGTTAGGACTTGTGTTCAGAACCTTCCATGCACTGTTCCCTCTTCTCGATGACACTGTGAAGCAGGTACTGTGTTTATCTCCATTTCACAGAGGAGACAAGACACAGAACAATGTCTCTGGTGCCCTGGAGTCCAAATGCAATGGACATTCTAAATCCTTGATTTCATGACCCTCAAATTCAGGCAGAGTGAGATCAACCCCCTCGAATGGGTGGTGTGGGGGGAGCTGTGTGCATATGGATGACTTCTGTCTTCACCATGCCCACGGGCTTGCCTCAGCTTCTCTTCCATCAGCTTCTGAGCTGCCAGCTCTCTCAGGAGGCAGCATTTTGGCCCGGTACTTACAAATGAAAGGCTTGTATCCGGCCTGCTCTTTTTCCCCCTTTCCTCTCTTTACTGTAATCAGGAAGTCATGTTTTTCATTTAGGGTAAGGCAGTGACTTTTCTGCTGACTGAAGACTAGCAGAAGGCAAGCCGACCCTCCTTTCCATGTTAATTTTATGGGGACAGGATTGAGAGGTGGCCCAACTTCCCTGCGTCTCACCCCTCTCTCATATCTACACCTTATCTAATGAAGGCATCAGTCAAGTCACAACAGCCACCACCAAAGTGGCATTGAGAACGTAACTGACTGTGGTCCTTTGCGCCCTCCTCTGGGAAAGGATGAATAAAAGTCACCCTCTGTTTCCCTGAGCTTTGCTGTGCTATGGTCTAATGTTAAATACATAAGTACAGTTAACAGCCTGCCCCACCCTCAGGAGCAATATAATAAATATGAAAATCCATTTGTATTTTCTCACTTGCCTGGGACTCATTTTTATTGACTCTGAGTAGGCAGTGCACCTTTTGCGAAGGGAATTAAGATACTCCACGTTTCTTTAATGATTGGAGGTCCAGGTTAACTGTTGTATAGTTAAGCAAACAGCAAACAAAAAATTGTCTGTACGTGCTTTCTTTTCTTTCAGAGAAAGAATGTCAATTATCTGGCCTACTCTCTGCTGCATGAACATTGCTGAGAACAGTCAAGAGCCCCAAGAAACAGTTTGCCCCCGTGTTCCAGCCCACGGTCAAGGGTGAGGAGAACATTCTGTTCTTGTGAGCTTTGCCTTAAAAATCCAGACCCTGAACTAGCAATCCTCTGCCAGCAGCATCGGACAGAATCTGTTCCATCGATTTCAGTTAGTTCTCTGCTTGTCAGATTATATTTTGACAGGTGCCTGCTGAGTCTCAAGCTACTTTTCAGATTCACGTGCTGTCAAAATCTACCTGGGTTCTAGGTGAAGGTTTGCGCAGAGAGAGCTGATGCTTGGATTTGGGACCATCGGTCTTGGTAAACACTGTAGACGGCACCATGCAGAGCCGTAGAAAATGCTCTTTCTCCAAACTCTGCCTTTCCTTTGCTCTAAAGAGAAGTAGGACTCCGCGTGTAGGGACTAAGAGATCTAGGCTCAGATCTTCCTCTTCCTGACATTTAGAGTAACCTTTGGCAAATTTCTCAACCTTTCTTTGTTTCAGGTAAAGAGGAAGTACAGAAACAATATTATTAATTCATCCAGTGTGATGCTAAAGGACATAGATAATGAGGGCTCTAAAGGGCCTTAAGAATATGTAGTGTTGGGGCACCTGGGTGGTTCAGTCGGTTAGGCTTCTGACTTCAGCTCAGGTCAGGATCTCACGGGTTCGTAGGTTCAAGCCACGCCTGGGGCTCTGTGCTGACAGCTCAGAGCCTGGAGCCTGCTTCAGATTCTGTGTCTCCCTCTGTCTCTGCCCCTCCCCCTGCTCATGCTCTGTCTCTGTCTCTCTCTTCCTCTCTCTCAAAAAAATGTAGTGCTATGTGGCTGTTTTATCAAAAGCTTCTCTGGGTTTTTGGAATTCTCTTTGGAATTAGTCCTGTGGGAACATGCCTCTCTGGGTCTTTTCTGGCCTCTAATTCAGTCCCCTTTTCTTGCAACTATTATAGTCTACAATCTGAAGTTCTGCCATTAAAAAAAAATCCCACAACAGCCACCTCATCATTGCCAGACTTTCCTCTCCAGGCCATTTTCAGGAGAATGTGGCTCATATTCCCCGGTGAGAGTACAAATCAGTTATTCATTACATCTTATCAATGAGCTAGTACTACACAGAAAGGAAGTCTAATGAAATCAGAAACTTGGAAATACCAGTGACGGCTTTGTCCCTGGTTTTCATCTGGGGTGTAACAAAGCCCCACAGGACATTCCACCAGGCATGGAGATGAGTGCTGAAAACACTCAAGCATTTGCTGAATCTCTTTAGAATTAACTCGGAGGAGCCGACCTCTGTTCTCCTGAGAGTTATTTGGTTTAAACATGAATGGGGGAGAATTTACAGTGTTTAGTTTCACACTTAAATTTAACTTCCTATATAAGTGTCTTGTGGTGACATATGTAATTAATTATTTTTTTTCGTGTGTGCAAAATTTTCTTTCACCCTTTCTAACCTCTTAAGTCAAGTAAAAAATCTCCCTTGTCTTCTTGCCGTTTTAATATTTCAGTTTCTCTTTCTTGTTTTCACTCTGGTTGTCATGTTTACCCTGCATCTCTGTGTCACCTCAACGCCAGGACCACACATCTCCGCAGGGATGCAGTCTTTCTTCAAAGGTGAGAGGTGAGTGAATGGGCCCGAGTTAAATGACACCTGTTGACTTTTTTTTTTTTTTACCCATCTGTGAAGAATGGAATTAGATTTTGTGCTTTGGGGTCCTAACTTTGAGCTCTTTTCCTTTACAACAAAATGGTGATTTGTAGGTCAATGAGGATGTGTCAGCTAGTCACGACTGGTGGACAGGAGGGATGCTCAGTGGCTCAGTGGAAACTACTTTAGAATCTTCCAGATGGAGGGCATGGGGCTACAGCTCACTGAATTTGCTCACTGAATCTGGACTCAGGGATACTTGCTGATGTTTGGCATTCAAGACCAAAGAGATTTATCTGGAAACTGCACCCTGTTGGCCAGAATCATTGCTGCTTTGGTTCCTCATTTGTATTACTTTTTCACTTGGCAGATTGGAAACATATAAAGCAGTGAATCTGTCTGTACTCTTTTTTCAGATGACTGATCCTGACGGCAGGCTGAGGGTCCCGCAGAGCTTCTGTTCTGTCCTGGACTGTGACTGTCTCACTCAAGGTCTCCTTTCCTCTGCTCACTACAGTTGGGCAGAGCCCTGTGATGCGTGGCCAGATAAATGAGATCTGTAGGTACAAGGGCTTTGGTCCCTAAAGCCCTCTGCTCCGGTTTCCATAGAAACAAGCCAAGGGTGATACCCACCTCAAGGGCTCTTAAAGCCACACGTACTTTATTCTGAGAATCCCATCATGTTACAAATACCACTCAGCAATAGTTTTTAAAGGCATAGGGACACCTAGGTGTCAACTGGGTAATCGTCTGACTTTGGCTCAGGTCATGATCTCCCGGTTCATGAGTTCGAGCCCTGCATCAGGCTCTGTGCTGACAGCTGAGAGTCTGGAGCCTGCTTTAAATTCTGTGTCTCCCTCTCTCTCTGCCCCTCTCCTTCTCATACTCTGTCTCTCTCTGTCTCTCAAAAATAAACAGACATTAAAAAATTAAAAAAATAAAAGGCATAACCTACTTAATTGCTCTGGATGGTTTTGACTAAGGCTTTCAATTCCCTCTTGCAACCCTCCCTCCTTTAAAGTAATTTTTTATTGTTGTTGTTGTTGCTTTTAAACCTGATGGAAAAAATGACCAATTCATGCCAGTTGAGTTATAGATCCTGAACAGATGGTTTAAGATAATTTATCATATGTTACATATTTACATTTCATTTATTAGATTTATTCCTAAAGTTTTGGGGGAAATTGTAGTACCAATTAAAGAGTTATAATTAAAAGAGCACAGAGACAGGGTGCCTGGGTGGTTCCATTGGTTAAGCGTCCGACTCTTGATCTCAGCTCAGGTATTGATCTCAGGGTCGTGAGCTCAAGCCCAAGAGCACAGAGACAACAGAGACCCCACGCACTGATTGAAACTTTAGCTCTGCCAGAGGTAACACTTTGTGATTTTGGGGTGATACCACAAACCTCTCCGGCCTTGATTTCCAGATGGTAAAGTCAAAGGACTGGATCAGCTGATGTCTAACTTTTTCTAGGTTCAAAAATTCTCTGAATTTGTGGTGTTATATAATAACAGAAGAGATTCCATGAAAAAAATAGAATGTTGCTCTGTCGGCGATTATGTCAGAGTGTGATAAGACATTTGTAGGAAGGTTGCTAGTTACATCATAAAGGAAGGAAAAGGGAAGGAGGGAAAAAGAAAAAATACCAAACTTCTGCTGTGTGCTAAGAAATTTACAGACATTATCTCACGTGGAAACATATCATTTCAGAGATTTCCTCCTTAAGGGACAGAGATGCCATTTCTGCTTCTGGCCCCAAATGTGCATGATATAACACTGAGCGAGAGCTTTCTATGTGCCAGGCACTTTTCCATGAGCTTCACATACCTTACAGAATTTATTATTCCCATTCTCAGATGAAGGAATCAAGTCACAGAGAGGTTCGGTAACTTGCCCAAGGTCATGGTTGGTAAGCGGCAAAGCTAAGCTCCAAAGTCAGAGATTTGGGCTCTAAATCCGTGCTTGTAACTGTATCCCCATATTGTCTCTTGTCATTCATTCGTTAAGGAAGTATTTGATGAACACTGACTATTCGAAGGGTAATGCCCTAGACTTGGTCTATCTACTGGATGCTACATATTATAGACAATGAAGTCTACTTTCTATACATTATGTACGATATAATATGCTTATTTATTCTATATACTTTATAAGATGCATTAAGCAGTATACGCTACAGTCTATACACAATGGGCAATATACACGATTTGTTATATGTACTAGCAGTGTTTTGCCCTAATAGGTATTTAATAAATATATGTTGAATGAATGAAAAAAATACGCATTCAACATCATGTTCTATTCCAGCAGAGCTGGGTCACTGAGGATTTATTCTTCCAATTCCTCCCCTATCCTGGCCCTCCCCTTTAAGGGCAGTTGCCTTCTTTTACCAGGTGTTCTGGCTTCTTCGGAGGCAGGTAAATTCACTGGCCCACCCAGGTCTGAGCTCTCCTGTGAAACAAGGAGCCGAAGAGTACAATAGGAAATGAAGGAAGGCCTCACAGCGGGGTGAAATGTCAAGGCTGCAGGTGGGCTTGGAGGGAGGCCAGGCACCCTCCCAGCTCTATCCAGAGAGGGTTTCCCTCATGCTCTGAGGTTCCTGGTCCTCTTTTGCTTTCTTGAAAACAAAGTTCAAAGTCGCAGAACTGAGAAGGTGTTAGTGACAGCGTCTAGCCCAACTCTCTCAGAAATCAGAGGGCCCACTCCCTACTCCCCAAACAAGATAAAAACCAGGCAAGGGCTCTGTTCCTTAGTCACTAGTTCTTAGTGGCAGTACTTTCTCCCCATTTGGGGGTGGGGTGGGGGTTGTCCTCAGCTCTACTGCTTTTGAAACAAGCGGCCAGACCGCCTGGAATCCTTTCCAAGTGCTTCAGTTCTCCCCAGGATGGATGGAAGCCTGGATGGATGGAAGGGAGGAAGGGAGGGAGGGTGGGAGGGAAAGAAGGGTGGCTGGACAAATGCATCAACAGATAAATGGATGAACAGGGGAGTGTGTGGATAGATGGATGCGCAGG
>NW_027533334.1:3683882-3729929 GCF_008692635.1 Crocuta crocuta | reverse complement strand
CCCGGGGCCACGGGGCCCCCTGCCTCCGCCCGTGCACGCTGGGTGCGGGGCCCGAAGCCTGGGCTGGGAGGACGCGCACCCGGCACGCACACCTGCGCGCCAGCCCTGCTCCCCGGGGCCGCGTCTCCAGCCACTGGCCGCCAGGCCCCTCTCGGCCGTAATTTATAGACGAGGCGCCTGACCCAGATTGCCTGGGTGGAGTCCTCCTCGTCGCTTCCCCTTCGCCCCCGCAGGGCTTCGGAGACCCGCACCCCAGAAGCCCCGCTCGCCCCATCGCTAGTTCTGCACCGACGCTTACTTCTCGAGCACTTGTTCCAGAGCGAGGACTTCCCTCCCCTCCCCGCGGTGCCTCGGTGATTCGTGTGAGGCAGGGCACAGATGCGGATCAGGACTATACATTAAATACGCTTACCATCTCCCCTCCAGCAGAAATCTAATAGAAGGATCCGCAAAGAACTTTCTGGTCCAGTCACAAATCAGAAAAATTTTTTAAAGCAGATACTAATAATTGTAGAGTGGAGATGAAAATTGACTCTTGCCAGAGACTGACCTTTAGTCATAAATGTGTTGGTGTAAAAGGAAAAACCCTCACTACTTATTAAATGAGTGTTGTCAAAAGCCAGATCATTAGTTGTATAAAAATATTTTAACTGTTTACTGACTCCTTTGTGTTGTTGGCATTTTTGGATAATGAACTTTAGGATAGAAAATGAAGTTAATTTCAAGTATAATGTGTATTATAAGGAGGAGGGAAAAAATGTGAAATACTCTTAAAAATTCGACGATACTAAATCCATGCTTCCTACGTAAGAGCTGCCACTTTAATCTTAAGAATAAGTCCATTTTATTCCCTTTTTTATTTTTAATTTTTTAAATGTTTATGTTAGAGGTGGGGGGAGGGCAGAGGATCTGAAGCAGGCTCTGTGGATGCAGGGCTTGAACTCGTGAACTATGAGATCATGACCTGAACTGAAGTCAAGCACTTAACCAACTGAGCCATCCAGGCACCCCTGTGTTTCCCTTCTTTAAAAGAAGAGACCGGTCAGTACGATACATAACACTGTATTTGTCTCTAATTTTTCTGACTCACGGTAGCAATCGTAATGGTTAGTTTGTGTTGCAAGTTTCCAAATGATGCGTTGGCTAAATTCAGGGTCAGGATGAGGCTGAGACATAAACTTTCAAAAGGGACCTGGTAAATGTTGGATTTAACAGCATTTCCCAAGGAGGTGTGGTACTTCTCAGCAGAGTCAACGGCCAGAGCTGCACTCCAAGGAAAAATGGTTAAAAAAGATCTAGTGTGAAAAAGAACCAAGTACGGTTTCAGGGAATGGTTGCCTTGGTGACTGGGAGTATGTGGTGTGTGTGCATGTGTCTGGGTATGAGATGGTTATTATGGGATGGTTAAGTGTCCATTTCCAGCGCTTATTCCTTTATTAGTCTGCCATCCTGACTCATATCCCATTGTGCCTCATGAGATCGGGTCCCTGCAGCAGGTGGGGCCTGGGACAGGCATGCTTATTTATGGTCCCTTGCCGAATATGGGACAGCCTTGCCAGATGGTGGTTCTGAAGACCACCATGAATCAAGGCTTCCTTTGGAGCGCATTGACATTCCCTGGGGCCTTTAGAAAAGTGGCTCGTTTCCTGTGAATTTTTCAGACTGGAAACTGGGCATCTGTAGTCAGAGTGGGGCGTCCAAGGAAGCTACAAATCTAAATTTCAGCCACCCTGGGAGATTAGCCAGGACCCTTTATTTTCTTCCTCTCTGCTCCCCCTGTCTCACCCAGCCCCTACCAGTGCTCCGCCATGAATTCAGTCCCAGGCTTCTGGAGGTTACCCTAATGCCCCACGGTGACTGGATCATGATAGGAAGCCAGAGGGTACCGTTTCCTGTTTCCATCAATCCTTTTCTGGTGGGGGAAAAAAGGAAAGGTTGGATTTAAGAGAGTCCAGATTATAAAATTACGAAGATGTCTTCATTACTAGGATTCCGGAGCTGCAGAGGGTCTCCGGATGCTACCTGTTCCTGGCAGATAGGATTCAATTAAATTGCCCCGGTCTGGACATTCTCTCAACCACTTCACAGCAATTATTTACCACCTCCCACCCCCCCNCTTTCCTTTTTTGTCTAATTGAAGCCACCTTTCTTCTGGCCACCCCAATCTCAAGAGCCGTGAGGGTGGGAAGTGGACTAAGTCATCTTCATATCTTCGTGCTAGCACTCCATGGAGCACATGTGTGACCTCTGGTTGGGATTTTATGCAGGTTTTCTGAATGAATAGGCACTCTATCTAAAGGTACCCTGCATTCCCATCAGCTATTTCTAGATGCCCTCCTCCTTCTCTCTTCTTTCAGCCCTTGCTACTGAAGTTTGCCCACTTGGATCCATTTAACCAAGATTCTTCAAAGTGCCTTTCTCATCCCACAGCTGTTCTTTATAACAGCGCCCTATTCCGTTGAAACACCCAGCCCAGTTCAAAGATTCCATTTCTTCTGGAACACCCCTCCCCCTACCAACTCGATACCCACATCTACTGCAAAGTCCCACTGAAGCATGTCTGCTTGTAAATTTCACTTCAGTTTCTCTTAGTCCAATCCAGACTGAGGGCATATCGCATGAGAGTGTTCGATAAATATTTGTTGGATGAATTCTGCATTTTACTGCAGGAAGTTGGGGGGGGGGGCGTGTTTTTCTGCCAGTCCTACAAAGGAAAGAGTTTCTTGCCTCCCTGTAACTCAAAAAGTGGATCTGGAGCTTCTGGTTCCTATATTTGGAGATCATCTCCAACAGCCGGCAGAATTCAATTAGGTTTTTAGATTCTGCTATTACATAGGCTGGAATTGAAGATTTAGCCGAAACCAATAGTATCTGATGCCCATTGCTTCCCTGTGTCGCAGAAGCCTGTCTCTCTGTCACAGGAGGAAGTTAAATTTATCTGACATGAGTTAGTCCTCATAAAATCAGTTTGCTGGATTGATTTTTACTTCTGTTGTCTGATGGGGTCTCTTAGAAAGGGACTCTCTGAGGTTGCCTTGCCCCAGCCAGCTCAGACATTCCATACATGAGTAACATCCCAGGTTTACCTCCATCTGGTCATAAGTCCCCTAAATACCCCTTTTTGTACTGTTAGGTATTTTCCTAATTTCTCTAGGAAAGAGGCTGCCCCGTACTTTTGTGGAATAGTTCCGTTTGCGAGAAACCCTACCCACTGCCTTGTAAGTTCTACCTGGTGAGCTCCAGGCCCTTGTCACCAAGTCCTGTACAGACAACTTGCAATATTTGAAGAAAGCTGTTGCATCTCCTCTCACCATTGATTTCTGCCCAAACACACGCAGTTCTGTCAGTCAGTTCTCAGACGTGTGGGGTCCTGACCACATTCCTCCAAAGATGTTTGGCTTGTCAAAGTCCCTCCCGATACAAGAGATCCGTTGTTAGCTCCGAGCTTGTGGAGTTAGCTGAGATGCGTGGGGCAACTTGTGGGCACCAGACCTCTCCTGATGCAGGTAGAATCAGGATTTGTTTGTTTTCCTGCTGCTGTTGTTGCTGTATTACCTTGACGGCTCACATGAAACGTGTGATGAGTTAAAACCCTTAGGGCTTTCTTTCTAGTTAAATTTCAGCCCTATGACATCAGAGATGTTGTCTGTGCTATGTTTCCAGCACCCGCACCTGGAACAGTGACTGGAACATAGGTGGCGCTCAGTAAATGCTTGCTGAATGAATGGCTTCTTTCCCTTGTAAATCCTGCGTTCATACTACTGATTTTGGGAGCCCAAGTTGGGATTTTTTTAATTTATCCCTATTAAAATATATCTCGTTAGTTTCAGTTTAATGCTTAAATGTGCTGACCTTGGTTCATCTTGATAGTGCCATTAAGACAATATTCTAGGGGCGCCAGGTGGCTCAGTCAGTTGAGCCTGACTCTTGATTTCAGCTCAGGTTGTGATCCCAGGGTTGTGGGATCGAGGCCCACATGGGGCTCTATGCTGACAGTGGAGTCTGCTTAAGATTCTCTCTCTCTTTCCTCCTGCCCCTCCCCAAGCTTGTGCATGCTACCCCTTCTCTCTCTCTCTCTCTCTCTAAAATAAATTTAAAAAAGAGACCATGTTCTAGGTCTTTGTTTCCCTGTGTTGACAGACATAAGATTTTTGACAGACATAAGACATTTATTTGCTCTCTCATTCATTCAATACACGTTAGGCACAGAGTTGATTAAGATTTGTTCCTTGAACCATAAGAAATAATACAGTGGAGACAGGCACAGGGGTGGACACACTTCAGGGTGGCATGGTCCATACTGGAACAGCATGGGGGAAAGGTGCAGAGGGAGTACAGGGGACTGAGTAGTTTTTTCTGGGGGTGTGGTGGGGGGTGTACAGTGTGGACAGAGCCCTGCCGGAGCGTGCGTGGCTGAGGATGCAGGACTGTCCGTGCAGGCCCTCACCGCCGGGGAGGTGAAGGGAGCTTACCCTGCTTCCTTCATCCAGACCAGCACCAGTGGGAAGCCCGCTTGGGGCTTTCCGATGGCCAAGGCTCCTCCTCCCTCCAGCTTCCTCTGTCTGCCTGTTACACTTGTGGGTATATTATTCATTAAACTTATTTTTAACGTTTATTTATTTTTGAGAGAGAGAGACAGAGCACGAGCAGGGGAGGGGCAGAGACAGAGGGAGACACAGAATCTGAAGCAGACTCCAGGCTCTGAGCTAGCTGTCAGCAGAGTCCAATGCAGGGCTCAAACCCACGAACCACGAGATTGTGACCTGAGCTGAAGTCAGATGCTTAACCAACTGAGCTGCCCAGGCGCCCGACTTGTGGCTATATTTTTGAATAATTTATTGGTGAATGTCTGCCCTCTCAAGCGTAATGACTCTATTAGGTAAGGGGTCTTTTTGTCACCACTGGATCCCTGTGCCCAACACCAGGCCTGGCTATAGCCAGTGATCTCTCTTGAATGACTGCATCTCCTAAAATATCTCTGTGTCCATTTCTTTCTTCCGGTAGTCCCCAGAGATGTTGTTTTCATTCCTCAGATGTTCCATCTGCTCATCCTTCTCGTCTACCTGATGAGCTGTATAGTAGGAAAACACCTACTTTCTCCACCCCCTTTGCCAAACACTAGCCTCTCGGTTACAAGGGCTGTTTTGCGACAGTCACTACAAAAACAGGCGGGAGCAAACCCAGGCAGTTCATAAAGTTTAGGAAGTCCCACTTGCCCCGACTCTTGGGCAGAGTTATGTGCATCCTGCCGCGGGCTCTCCAGGGACCTTGTCCGGCCCTGTGACGGCACCGGCCACACGCGTTGATGGAGCGAGCTCATGCCTCTGTCTCTCCAGCCAGCCCCGCGAGCTCTGCCGGGCTGGGCGCTGCTGACGGATGGATGCGCGCCCGGCTCTAAACATGAGTAGAATGAATCATTGGCCAAATGATCCAGTGAAGCAAACGCAGTTTTGTCTTACATCCTCTTTCCTGAGTCTGATCTTAGATGATTTTGTCTTAGAGATCGGTCACTGAATTGTGTCTTTGTTAGACACTAGACAAACGATTCTGACTCTAACCACAGATGAACTGGAGGTTCCAGACGTGGGGCCCGCTCGGAGGAAGATAGTCCCCTCTCAGTGGGCAAGGAGTCTTTTCCTGGCTTCTCCTATAACTCAGGAGTCCCTCAGGCCTAGATCCCTGGTGGTCCTGCCTTTGCCGTGGGATCTGTGCACCCACAAGGCCTTCCTGCTGGTAAGGCCGGTCCGTCCTTCAGCGCTGTTGGATATCCGGGACCGTTGTTCCTGGCTGACGGTACCTGGGCCTGCATCCCAGGAGCCTTTCTGTGTCAGGCCCCAGCTTCTACGACTCTCAGAAGACCACCGACTTCGTTGCAAAATCGTATCCCGGCAGGGACTCCTACAGACACTGTCTGGCTAGCCCAAGCTCCTCGGCTTCCGTCTGGAGAGGAGACTGGATGGGTGTATCCTGAGCCCACATTATGATCTAGTCCCTTCCAGCTTTGCTGCCACCAGCATTCACCTCCTTACATGCTCTCCTCCCACTCTGCCCCCAACTACCTCCGTCTCTCTGTTGTTATGGGCTCAACTATCTGTCCCCCAAATTTCTATGTTCAAGTCCAAACCCGCAGTACATCAAATGTGACCTTACTTGGAGATAGGGTCTTTACAGAGGTTAAAATGAGGTCATTAGGGGCGCCTGGGTGGCACAGTTGGATGAGTATTTAACTTCGGCTTAGGTCATGATCTCACGGTTAGTGAGTTTGAGCCCCATGTTGGGTTCTGTGCTGACAGCTCAGAGCCTGGAGCCCGCTTTGGATTCTGTGTCTCCTTTTCTCTCTGCTCCTCCCTTGCTCATAGTCTGTCTCTCTCTCCTTCAAAAATAAAGAAACATTCAACGGGCACCTGGGTGGCTCAGTCGGTCAAGCGTCCGACTTCAGCTCAGGTCATGATCTCATGGTTCGTGGGTTCGAGCCCCGCGTCAGGCTCTGTGCTGCAAGCCAGCTCAGAGCCTGGAGCCTGCTTCTGATTCTGTGTCTCCCTCTGTCTCTGACCCTCCCTTGCTTATGCTGTCTCTCTCTCTCAGAAATAAATAAAAAAAATTAAAAAAAAAAACATTCAAAACAAATTTAAAAATGAGGTCATTAATGTGGGCCCTAACCCAATGTGACTAATGTCCTTATAAAAAGGGAAATTTGGACACACTGACACATGGGAAAAATACCATGTGAAGATAAAGGCAGAGATTAGGGTGATGCTTCTATAAGCCAAGGAATACCCAAGATTGCCAGGAAGCCACCAGAAGCCAAGAGAGAGGCACGGGACTGATTCTCCCTCTCAGCCCCCAGAAGAAACCACCCTGATCTCAGATTTCTAGTCTCAGACTCATGCGACAAGAAATTCCTGCTGCTTAAGTCACCAGTTTGTGGTACTTTTTACAGCAGCCCTGGAAAACTAATATGACTGTATTAATGAGCCCCAACATTGTGAACGTTTGGAAATAATAAGAGAGAGGGTTTCTTTTGTCACTACCTCACTCTTCCTTCAGCGATTGGGTCAATTTCCTTGTCATTTAAGTTCAAAGAGCATTTCTTGAGCATCGAATGTACCCGAGAGATTTTCCTTGGGACATTAGTTTACATAACTCTCTAAATTAACCTCCTAAACCATTGTTGTCACCATTTGCCAGATGAGGAACCTGGGCTTCAGTGCAATTGAGAGATCGAGCAAGGTCACCCACCCGGGAAGTGGAAGAGCCCAGGTTCAGGGCTCTTACTTCTAAGAGAGTCTGTTATGCCGCAGCACCGCTCAGCACAGACCCAGTGCCCTCCCCCACCCCATCTGCCTTTAGCTGTTGGGAAAACCTACTTGGGGTGGGAGCCTCCTGCCAGCATTTACAAGGCTGAGGACACAAGTCCTTGAGGAGGGTCGCGTGGCCCCCTCCCTGGGCTGAGCGCCCTGAGCAGGGCTGCAGAGAGTGCTCAGAAAAGCATCAGTCACCTGCTGGACTCATCCAAGATGAACGGTCTTTGGGCAACATAATATATATATATTTTTCAGCTTTCAGAGACAATGGCTACTCCTTAAGGAACTTCAGAAAGTACAGAGAAGCACTCAAGGAGATAAGGCCTCTGTCAGCATTTGGGTTTCACCCTCGGGTCCTGCATCTGGGTTACGCAGGACATCTTTCTTCTGTGTGGACTGTGTTTAAAGTGTGGGTGGTAGGGGTGCCTGGGTGGCTCAGTCGGTTAATCTGACTTTGGCTCAGGTCATGATCTCACGGTTCGTGGGCTCGAGCCCCGAGTCAGGCTCTGTGCTGACAGCCAGCTCAGAGCCTGGAGCCTGTTTCAGAGTCTGTATCTCGCTCTCTCTCTGACCCTCCCCTGCTCACGCTCTCTCTCTCTCTCTCATAAATAAAACATTAAAAACATTTTTAAAAACATGTTTTAAAAACATGTATAAGAAAAATTCCTCCAATTTCTTGAAAGCTCAGAGGGCAAGAGGAAAAAGAAGTTGTTTTGTTTTTCTTTGCGTTTAGGAAAATAGTTGGAGGTAGTGGCAGCCAGAGTCTAGTTTGAATGGAGGGAGAGGTGAGGGCTAGGAAAGGCCAGGGGTAAGTGAGGGGATTTTTCTCCCTTTTTTCTTTTAGTATCAAGCAAATACAGTTGAAATCAGGTTGATTACGTACGAAGCAAATACACGCTATGACCCCACTGTTTGCCATTTTCCTGCATCCCCCTGCCACCCCCCACAATTGGCTCAGGCAGAGTTTTACTTTTTATTTTTATTTTTTTAAATGTCTTATGATTTACTTTTGAGAGAGAGAGAGACAGGGCATGAGCATGGGAGGGACAGAGAGAAAGGAAGACACAGAATCTGAAGCAGGCTTCAGGCTCCGAGCTGTCAGCGCAGAGCCCGATGCGGGGCTAAGACTCCCGAACTGTGAGATCATGACCTGAGCCAAAGTGAGATGCTCAACTGACTGAGCCACCCAGGCGCCCCTCAGGCTGAATTTTGTATTCCGCCCAGGTGTTTTCTGGGATTTATGGTTGCTTTATGGATGTAGAAACATGGTCTGTGGTGTGTGTGTGTGTGTGTGTGTGTGTGCGTGTGTGTGTGTGTAGGGACCAGCTCTCTGTCTGAACCTCAAATGCCTATGAGGCCATGCAGATTGGCCACCCAGTGTTCTGGTTTGGGTGCAACCTGTCCGCTCCTTGCTCTGGATCTTGGTGTCACCTACAGTAGGTACCCGTCACTTCCTGCTTCGGATCTCGGTGTCACCTGGCAGGTACCTACCTGTTCACTTCCTGTTCTGGATCTCAGTGTCACCTGCAGCAGGTGCCCTTCTGCTCCTTGCTGGATCTTGGTGTCACCTACAGTAGGTACCCGTCATTTCCTGCTCTGGATCTTGGTGCCACCTGCAGTAGGTACCCGTCACTTCCTGCTTCGGATCTCGGTGTCACCTGGCAGGTACCTGTTTACTTCCATGCCCCGGATCTTGGTGTCACGTGCAGTAGGTGTGGAGTGTCTGCCTATGCCTTGCCACGTGGTGTCTGCATAAGGAGCAAAACTAGAAGCCTTAGATTTTTCTTAATCCAGTTCCATCTCATTTATGAAGAGTGCCAGTTTCTCCAACATTCTGGGATTAGGTTGTCTGTTAGTCTTAATTTTGGGTGATCATAAGTCTTGGTCTTTTTCTGTCTTCAGAGGCATTTTAGTGGGCAGTTGGGCAAGACGGAGTGGGTAGCCCGTAGCCAGATGCCCGTCAGCCCCAAAGTTCACCCGGAGCCTGTTGGCCTTCTCCTCCATGCCACTGTTCCAGCCTGTGATACGTTCTCACCCGCGGGACCACCCAGCCCAATCCAGTGACCACCGCACATGCTTCCTCCTCTTGAATAGCCCAGCTTCTGACACCCACCATGACCTCCAGTCCCTGGACCTTTCTGGGCTCTCTTTTTTATCATCACATCATCTTCCTTGTTCTTTTGCTTAAAGATTATAATTCATTGGGTAAGGAATTAGACTTTGACTGCAGATATTTACTAGCTTTGTGACCTTGAGCAAGTTTCTTATCTCGTCTGGATTCCGGTTTCCACACTGTAGGATGGGAATCGTGGAAAGAACGTGTCCACAGACATGAGGCATGGAGTCTCTCGGTGCTGCCATTCTCGTCCCCAGGTCCTCCCACCTCTTCAGGCTCGCCCTGGGCCCGCCATGCCAGTCTCTAACTTGGGTTCACTCTTCCCCTGTGCTCCTTATATGCCCGTTTCTGAGCTGCCTGGCGTTGCTCGAGCAAGTCATGGGCGTTGGTGATCACACCCAAGAGCTTTCATTCCCTAGAGCCCCACTGTTCTTGCCACTTCTTGGCAATTCTGTTAATTCCTTATTAACATGCTGTGACAGTCCCCATCTAATAGCTCCTGACACAGTCCTATTCTTTCCCTCTGAATGCTATATAAATAAATAGAAAAAAATCAATGATTTGCTGCGAATTCTCCCATCTTTCCCTCCAGTCACCTGCTGTATGTCCTCCTGGGCACCTGAGCCTTTTAAAAACATCTTTAACCCCCGTCCTCATCTCTGCCTGTTTGGATTCTAAAGTGCACAGATGAGGTTGTTCCTTGTTGCCACTGTAGGTGAGGCCATCACAGACCATCCTGTTCTACAGGGTGAAGGTCTGCTGGGCGTGTCCATCGGCCCTCCCCGAGTCCAGGCCCCTATGGTGTTTTTACTTGAACCTCAGCAATAGCCTGCTTCTGTTCTCGGCCTTGACCAGTCATTCTCATGTTAGAGGGGGAAAGATCTCCTAAAAACATATATCAGGTCTTGTCACTCACTTGTTTAACTGCTTTGGTAGCTTCCCAGTCTGTTACACGTAGAATGAAACCTCAACTCCTGTCTCCAGCTTTGCTTACCCTGCTCTCTCTCTCTCTCTCTCTCTCTCTCTCTCTCTCTCTCTCTCTCACAGTATTCTAGCCATGCTGGCTTCCTCTTAGTTCTTTGAACACCCTCACCACTTTGCCGGGGCACTTGCTGGAATGTGCCCCCCACCCCACCTTTACCCGTTGACTTCATCTCACCCTTTAGCTCTCAGTTCAGATGTCACCTCCTCAGGGAGACTAGCCTTCCTCAGTTACCATCTGATTATTTTTTTCTTCCGATCACCAAGCCTGTCATTGTCTTGTTCACTTGCTGTTTATTTCTTTACTCCGTCCCTCTAGGAGGTAAAGGGGCTGCGGATAGTGGTCACATTCATGCTGTAGCCCAAGTACTTGGCGCCTTGCTCAGCACAGAGTGGGCACTCAAAGAATATCCGTGGAATGAAGGGAGCCCTCCTTATCTTTTGTGTCAGTAAGGAATTGCATGTGGCGGCACAGACAGAATCCAGATGAATGTGGGTTAGCAAGGAGAGGCTTTATTTTTTGTCCATCACAGAAGTCGTAGGCAGCTGCCCTGCTTGGGAATGCTATCAAGGACCCAGATTCTCTGGGTTCACTGTTCTGCCATCTGCGGCGTGTGTGGATTTCGTTCTCATAGTTGCAAGGTGCTGTAGCATCTTACTTCAGATAGGAAGAAGGGGGAAAAAGAGAGAGGCACATTCTACTTGAGTTTATTTCTTTTTATCTGAAAAATGGTAGCTTGCCCAGAAGCCAATAAGCTTTGCTTGAGTCTTATTGGCCAGAACTGTGTTATTACCTGGCTGTAAGACGTTCGAGGAGATCGGGACTTTCAGTTGGGCACGTCCCACCCTAAAGGTATCATGGTCCTTTTGGTAATGAAGAAAATGGAAGAATGGATGTTGGGTTGGCTGCCTGTAGGGTCACTAAGCTTTTCATCCTAAGGCCATGTCAGGGAGGATTAGCAGGAGAAAGGGGAGGAGGAAAGAAAGGAAGGAGAAAGGGAGAAAGAGAAGTGAGGAGGGAGAGGTCTGCTAGAAACCAAAGCAACATAATATTGATATTAAGATTTTGCAATAATAATAACAACAATAATAATAAATGGTGTTTTTAGCATTACTATGTATCAGGTGAGTTCACAAAGGTTGATATTTGCTGAGAAAGTTAGCGTGTGCTAACGTGGAACTAATTCTAGAACTAATACAAGAGCTGAAACCTGAATCTTCTGGAAGAGTCTTTTAACATCAAACCCTGTGTGGTGTGCCTGAGATGTGCAAAGGGCTTTCCTTTGTTTTCTGCTTCATTTTCTAGCAAAGTTAGTGCCATCCGGAAACTGAGGTGCCAGCTGCATTTCTGAGGCACCAGTTTCCAATCAGCGGGCACATTTGCGGAGGCTCGCTGTGCAGGGTCGCACGATGCTCTGGCTGGGGGCTTCTGTTAGAGAAGCAACAGACGGCCGGCTGGTGAATTTAAAGACTTGATAGCATTTCCTGCGGAAATCCAGAAAACCCACCCCGCTATTGTCTCTAGGGCTTGTGGACTTTAGGGCACGAGGAACTGAAAGGATTTGAAGGAAATAGCAGGGCTGTTTGGGAAATCGGTCGTCATAACAACAGGGCACGGTGGCCGCTACCATGAACATGGCAATTGACTGCAGCCCCTCTGTAAGGGGTGAGGGGGGTGGGGGGCGATTCAAGTTGAAGCACAAAAACCAAGGCCTCATTAAATGGCTACATGCAAGAATCACTTTTCAGGGACAGCCCTCAGCGCAGCCAGGCTTGGCTGGGGATTGGCTTGGCTGGGGTGCTAAGTGATGTGTGTGCAAACACGAATGAGCACAGCCACTGCATCCTGAGTGCAGCTCCCGTTAACTCTGTGCCCAGACTGTGCCAGGCACTGCATGTTCATTACCCAATTCTCTTCCCCCTGTTTTACAGATGGGCGAAGTCACAGAAGAGAGGTGACTTGCCCGAGGGCTTGAAGAGTGGAAGGGGCTGAGCGAGGTTTGGAACCCAGCTCTGTCTTATTTGGAGCCCCATGCTCTTCCTTTGCATCAGCCCCCCACCCCCCACCCCCCACCAGATTCCTGGCTCTGGTCCTCATTGCCTTTCAGCTGGACGTTTGCAACAGCCCTCTGACCTGTCCCCCGAGCTCCGGTCACTGCCACTCCAGTATCGTTCACACCACTGCCAGGCGATATCCCTGAAGCGTGACTGGGATCATTATTGTGTTATTCTCTTGCTCGGAGCCTTCCATGATGTTTCTTTGCCGATTGAAAATGCAGATGTCTTAGCCTGGCTTTTCAGGCTTTGTCCCCAGCCTGCTCGTCCACCATGTATCAAGGTCCTTTCCACGTGTCATGACTCAGGGGCTGCCCTTTGCCTGAAGCACCTTATCCTGTTACCCTCCCCCACCTCTGTAAGTCCCATGGCCCCTGTGCACCCGCCTTAGTCCTGGGTCCCCTTCTAGCACGCACGTGGCGCACTTCTTCTGTTTCATACTCACTTATGGCCATAACTCCTGTCCGCTCTCATACCGCACGCATACTCTTACAGACTGTCAGGAAATAGACTGAGATGGACTTTTCCTGGGGAGAGCTTTGGGGAGAGACACCTGTGAGGGGTGAGGGAGGTGAGACTGGGCTGAGGGAGAAGTTGAATTGCTGGGGGCTCTGAAGATATGGTAATGAGAAGCGTGATCACCCTATACCAGCCAAGTATCAGGGGCAGTCTGCACCCCAGCAAGGGAAGTGACCTTGGGTGGGGCCACTTCCTTCCACAGAGGGCATTTCCTAGAGAGGCACTCAGCTGTGAGCCTTCAGTGGTCACTTCTCCCGGCTGCCTGAGGATCCAGTGTCAGTCCTGCAGGGAGATCCTGGGAGGGACCATACTCATTTCTCAGCTGACTTCCCTAAGTGGCTACACATCACATTAACTTGGGGAATATAAACAAAAGGCCCCATCCTGAGACTTCTGCCGGAATCCAGCCGGTTTGACAAGATCTCAGGGCAGAGTGGAATTCCCTAGGTCTAACGTGGGAGCTAAGACTCTGCATTTCTAACAGGGGCCCCAGAGATGCTGCTGCTGCTGGCCTGCAGGCCCTCAGAGAAGCAGGTGCTCGATCACAGGTCTGCAAAGCTTGGCTGTAAAGGGCCAGGGGGTAAGCACTTTGGGCTTTGTGGGCCACGTGAGCCGTGTTGCAGCCCTTCAGCTTTGCTGGTTGTAGCCCCAAAGCAGCCATGGGCAATACGTGCGTGAATGACCGTGGCTCTGTGCCAGTGCCCATTCCTGTCTGCGGTGATTCTGAGGCTCAGCCATTGTTCAGAGCCAGTGCCTTTAACCCTCGAGGCAGTGTGGAAGAGAGAAAAGAACTGGGCTTGCAGTAACTAGTTCCAGCCCTCAAAGGCACCACTACATAGCTTAGCACCTACTAAGCCCTTAAGGAATGAACAGATAAATGGGACTAAGTGCATTTCTTACCTTGAAGGCAATTTTTAAAATATTTTATTTTTGAAAGAGAGAGAGTGTGAGCGCAGGGAGGGGCAGAGAGAGAGAGGAGAGAGAGAATCCCAAACTGGCTCTGTGCTGACAGCCCCGAAGTGGGGCTCGAACTCACAAACCGTGAGATCATGACCTGAGCCGAAACTGAGAGTTGGACACTTAACTGACTGAGCCACTCAGGCGCCCCTTACCTTGAAGGCAATTTTTGAAGGTTGTATTATCTCTGATAACATTAGATCATTAGGATATTAGATATTTTATTATGCAAGTCATGCTCTTGAGTTGAGCAGGGTCTGGGAAGCAGACAGTACCCTGGTGGAGTAAAGCACCCCGTTTTCTGGGGAGTTGCCCTTGCCTTGGGCTTCCAGGAACTGGGACTCTTCCTTCCCTTCAGCACAGGTCACCATTGATTCAGTGGCGTGAGGGTCACCTCCAGGGATGACATTTCCCAGCAGGCAATTCTTCTAAGACTGTGGCCCTTGTTCTAGGAGGTGTGAGGAATAATCATCTCCCTGGGGTCTTTCTGAGCTTTGCTCACCTTTCTGTAACTCTCTTTTATCCCCACAGGCTGTGACAGAGCTAGGAGTGTTTAAAAAGTTGCCACACGTCTGGTTGGCTGTGAGTCTGGGCAGCTGATAAATGGGTTGCTTTTCTGAATCAGGTGTTTCCTGGTAGAGTCAGGGGCTCCTAGACATTACATAAGGCTGCAGAAAACATCCAGTGAACTCAGAGAAAAGGGACCATTTAAATAGAAGCTGCCAAAAATGTTAACAAAGAGACCCAGGGAGAGTGTGCCCAAGCCGGTTAGTTTTATTTTTTTCTTTTGCACAGGAATCCAAAATTCAAACACTGACTATTGTTGGAACCCCCAAATCCCACAGCCACAAGCAAAAAACCAGTGGGAAATGTAATAAAAATTTAAATGAGAAGGTGATTTAAAGATATGTGCAGTCTCTCTCTCTCTTTCTCTCTCTCTCTCTTTCACACACACACACACGAAATTATATCTTCAACTGAGCATTGCTCTTCCCAGCAAACACCAGCTGCTTGAAATTGCTCAGAACAATTCTGGAATCCCTTCATTGTAGCCTCAGGCACTTTTTAAACATAATATCCAAATATATACAAAAGTGTAAGACCTTAAAATGACACACACATATTTCGAACATGTGTCTAATTGAGAGAATGGAATAATGAGCTCCCATGTACCCATTTCTCAGCTTTGACAATTATATGTGCGTGACAGGTCGTGTTCCCTCTGGGCCTCCAGGCCCCTTCCCCAGCTGGATTAGCGTGAAGCAGATTCCAGAAGGCATATCACTTCATTCATGAATACTTTCATATGGATCTCCAAAAGATAAGGACTCTTTTAAAAACGATATATAAGTTTGAACCATATGAAATGGTCATTTCTTTAAGTCGAAATGGTGTAATAGTAAATATATGAGCTTTGACGTTATAACCACAATACTATTATCCCTCCCTAAAAATTAATGAAAATTCCTTAATTCTCTAATTTAACCAAAATTCATTCATATTCAGATTTCACCAATGGCCTCGTAAATGTCTTTTCAACAACTGGTTTGTTTGAATCGGGGTACAAAAAAATGTCCACACATTGTATTTCATTGATCTTTTTCATAAATTTCCTCCAATTTATAGGTTTCCTATTTCCTCCTTCCCCCTTTCAAGTTTTATTTCTTGAAGAAACCTATTTTTTTCTGTAAAGTTCCCCCCTCCTTTTTTTTTTTTAATTTTGCTGATTGCACGCCTATAGTATTGTTTACAATGTGTCCCCATATTCCCTGTAAATTAGTAATTAGAACTGCAGTCTTAAGGGGGTTCAGGGCCAATTTTGGGGGGACAAGAATGCTTCCTAAGTGATGGTGTACTCTTCCCGCTGTGACACCTCAGGAACGACACAACATGTGGTTAGCTCTCATTGCTGCAAGGTCAAGATTAACTGTGCCAACCTGATGTATCTATTATACATTTCATCAGCTTCCCATTGCTGATAATCATTCCCTACATCTGTTACCTTATTAAGAATTGCAAAATGATAATATTCTAACATTTCTCTATTAGCTGGAATCTTTGTGATAAAGGATATCTTTTCCTTATTGTCCATTCGGTTTCCCTGGGAAGGCAGAATAAACATCTGTTTCTTTTCCTTCAGTGATTGATGGTCAGTATGTTCTCTAGTTTCTTCAAAGGCGATCAATGGGTATTTTTAAAAATATCATTATAGATTTATGGGTTTTTAGCACTTGATGAGTTTTAATTCGTGATATTTGTTATTTTGTGGGTGTGCTCAAATTGTCCTATCTTTGACATGTGGGGGCCCCTTCATTTGATTCCTGACTCCTGCACTAACCTTTAATTGTCCTTTCTCTGTGGCATAGCTCGTTTCCCTAGCAATTGTAGTTTTCCTATGCTAGACTTAGAATTAGCCATTTTTCTGAGAAGCCTCAGTTTCTTTCATTAAAATAGGATATTTAGAAACTCCAGCCTGGGTATACGTGGGGTGCCCATTCTACCGGGTTGGTTGTTGTTTAAAAACTTTTTTGTGGACAGAACTCGGAGGTGGTTTTTGTTTGTTTGTTTCAGTAGTTTTATGCCCAGCACAGAGCCCAGCGCAGAGCCCAACATGGGACTTGAACTCACGACCTTGAGATCAAGGAGTTGGATGCTTAACTTGAGGTACTCAGACTCTTTTTTTAAAGAGACAGTACAGAGGCATGTGGGTGGCTCAGATGGTTAAGTGTACAATTGTTGATTTAGCTCTGATCATCATCTCGGGGTCATGAGATTAAGCCCCATGCCAGGCACTGGCTCTGTGCTGGGCATGGAGCCTGCTTGGGATTCTCTCCTCTCTCTCTCTCTCTCTCTCTCTCTCTCTCTCTCTGTCTCTCTGTCTCTCTGTCTCCCTCTCTGTCTCTGTCTCTCTCTCTCTCTCTGCCCCTCCACCACCTACCTCTGTGCCCACATGGTCTCTCTCTCTATAAAAAAGAGAGAGAGAGAGAGAGACAGTATATTTGTATTGATATTGTCAATTCAAAATTTTTAATTGTAGCATTTTCCCTTAATTTTTAAATTTTATATTTCTTTATTTTAGATGCTGAAAATTTTGGTTTCTAACAACATTATAAGTCCCTATTTACTTCATTTTGTAATACATCTAACAATGTGGTTACCGAAAATATTTTAAGATTTTTGTGGGGTTTTTTTTTGTCCTTAAGATATATCCCAACGAGATGTACAGTTAGATTGCTATATTTTAAAGTCACTTGAAATAATTTCCTTCTTTGTGGTTAAGCCATCAACCTATAGGGTATGTTCATGTGTTTCGTTTTGCTTGTGCAGTAAAGTTGCTTTTTTTCATTTTAGTTCAATTTTGTCTTAAATTTCAGTAGAGAATTTACATCGTTCTACTAACAAATCTACCAAACAAGTTACATTTAAGAAGCCTAAGATGACTTTCATCTCCGCCCCCTTTACTCTGTTCCCTTTGTCTTCCTATAGATACTCATTTTATTAGCTTTTTGGTTTATCTTCTCATTTAAAAAAAAAAGTATATACACACATATATTCACACATTCTCCCCTTTAAAGGTAGAAGGTAGCATACTATACCATTTGTTCTGTACCTTGGCCTTTTCTTAACGTATTCCAGAGGTAACTTTAAAGCAGTATATAAACTCGTCATTCTTTTTTATAACTATAATTGGGTGGTGTTCAATTGTGTGGATATATCTTAGTTCATTAAGCCAGTCTCCCATTGATGGCCATCAGGATTGTTTCTAGGCTTTTGCTATACACATAGTCCTATCCATGTGTTGTTTCATTTTTGCCAGTGTCCTTTTTGGATAGATTCTTAAAAGTGGGGTGGCTGGGGCAAAGACTGAATGCAAGTGGAATTTTGCTCAATATTGCCAAATTTCCCTCCCCGGACCTGGTACGTGTTGCATACAGCAGTGTATGAGAGTGCCGTGGCCCCGCCCCCTTGCCAACATAGGATATTGTCAGACTTAGGGGTCTTTGCCGCTTTCATAGGCAAGTTGCGCTGTGTGTCTCTATCAATGAGGTTGCTGTCTTTTTACGTGATTATGGGCACGTTGCCTTTTCCCTCCTGTATACAATCTGTTTGTATCTCTAGGCCTGTTGTTTTGATCATATTTAGGAGTTGCAAAGCTTGGTCCTTGGAGGACGACGGAGACATTTTGAAAAGCAAAAAAGTCCCTAAGGTTGTTTGGTAAATAAAATTGTTGGGTTTTTGCTCTCAGACAGAGCAGCTGGGGCCTGGCTGGGCGTCTCTCCCTCAGGACAATCCCAGGGCTTCTCCATATGGTCTTTCTGCACAGGCTCGTTTGGGCTTCCTCACAGCATGGTGGCCTCAGGGCAGCTGGACTGTTTACATAACTGCTCCGAGCTCCAGCGCGGTTCCAGTAAGCGGCTGAAGCTGCATTGCCTCTTATGACCTGGCCTTGGAATTACACAGCGTCACTTCTCCTTCATTCTTTTGATCGCGAGTGATTCACAAGCTTGCCTAGATTAAATAGGAGGGAATTAGAGGAAGTGAGGGCAAGGTTCTAGAAAAGCATGGCCGTTTTAAGAACTGTGAAGTGTCTGAGATTTTACATGACAGGTTAGCCCGTGACAATTTCTTGGAAGCAAGTGAGACACGAGACTCCTGAGTCAGAAACAACGGCAGAGAGAGCAAGCCTCACACGTGTCAGCATGTTCTCACTGGATCCCTTTCCCCCAGTTCTCCCAGGGACCACGCAGATGGTCCAGGTGGACGCCAGCATGTGCAGGAGGCTGCATTACAGATTTCTGTGCCTGAAAATCTGCTGACGCTCTTACCACAAGGAGCCGTCCTTTTTTTTTTTTTTTTAATATTTATTTATTTTTGAAAGAGAGCATGAACAGGGGAGAGGCAGAGAGAGAGAGGGGGGGAGACACAGAATCACAAACAGGCTCCGGCTGTCAGCACAGAGCCCTATGCGGGGCTCGAACTCACGAGTTGTGAGATCGTGACCTGAGCCAAAGTCGGACGCTTAACCGACTGAGCCACCCAGGCGCCCCAAAGAGCTGTCTTATAAATGCAGCTGGTTCTCCCAGCGAGCTCTCGGTAGCTTTCAGCGCTGTTGATCTGGTTCATCTGCTCTGCCCACACCCTCCCCCTCCAGTTGGAAATTGGCTTCTCCCCTCGGTTTCACCACCCCCGCCGCTGGTGACTTTCTCTTCTGCCTCTGATTATGTCTTCTCTGCCTCCTCCTTCCTTGGCCCCCTCCTTTCCGGTTCCCCCTCACCTCCTCACATGGGGTCATGACTCTTGACACCTTCACCCCAGCATGGGCTCATCACTCCTCTGACTTCACTTTTCCCCTGGTGGTGGCTCCGTGATTCTGTCTCCTGACTCCAGAACCTCATTTCCAACTGCTCACAAGACATCTGACTACAGTCAGCCACAGACGTCAACTTCAACTTGCCCCTGGCCTGACTAACCTCTCTGCCACGTGTCAGCACCTGCGACTGTGTATTCTCTCAGTTCTCCACGGGCCTCCCCCAGCGGCCAGGCACAAGACTTTGGAGTTACTGTGCGTTCACTCCCAATTCTCTCTCCCTCTCTCTTTCTCTCACATGTAATGTGGCATCAATCCCATAGACCATCTCTGCAATGTCTCATGTGACGAATCGTTTCCATCTTTCTGGCCCCAGGACTACTGCCCTAGTTCAGGCCCTCAGTAATGTTCACCTTCAAACTGTCTCCCATTGACCTTTCTGGGTGTGGAGCATCTTGATGGCCAGGCAGACGTCACCTCCTCTCCCAACGCGCCTGCTGCCTCTCGCCGCACCACAAGCTCAGTTTAATTTTATGCATTTCTCAGATAGAGAACCTCCTTCCCTTCCTTCCTTTCTGCAAATATTCTTCAGCACCCCAGTGTGGGGTGGGCACTGTTTTAAAAATTGTTGCAGTAAGGGGGCACCTGGATGGCTCCATCGGTTAAGCATCTGACTTTGGCTCATGTCATGATCTCATGGTTCATGAGTTCAAGCCCTGTGTCAGGCTCTGTGCTGACAGCTTGGAGCCTGGAGCCTGCTTCAGATTCTGTGTCTCTCTGCCTCTCTGCTGCTGTCTCTCTCAAAAATAAACAAACATTAAAAAAAAATTAAATATTGTAGCAGTAAAGAAGATAGGCAAGATTCTGCTCTTGGAGCTTATATTCAGGTTGGGGGTAATGGTGATGGGCAGAGAAATAAAAAAGCTAGGTAATTTTAGATATTGGTAAGCCCTATGGAAAAAACCAAGATAATGAAACAGAGAATAATGGGATGAGGGTGGAAGAGTTAACAGATTGAGTGGTTGAGGAAGGCCTCTATGGGAAGTGATATTTGAGCTAAATTGTGAGTGAAAAGCAGGGGCGGCCTTGTGAATGTTAGCAGCCACAGTGCTTCAGGAAGAGCCACTGGCAAGTGCAAAGGCCCTGAGGCTGCAATGACCTTGATGTGACTGAGGCAGAGAATGAAGCCAAAGTGATCGGAGGGAACTGAGAGGGAGTATGTGGTAGGAGAGGATCTATGAAAGGGATGAAGTATGTGGGGCTGTGGATGACGGGCAGGAGTGTGGGCTCCATTCCAGTGGTGGTGAGAACCAAGGCTAGGATTCAGTGCCCTGGCTGGAGCTCAAAACCTCACACTCGGTTCTGACCTTTCCTGTCTCTGGTTATTCCTCACACTCCTGCCTGGCCATAGATGTGATCCTGCCACTGTCCTGCCCCAAATGTTTTATGACCCCTTGTTTCCTACTGGACACAGGATGAAATTTTCAGCATGGCGTTCTAGGCCCCTGGCCACCTGGCCTGAGCCTTCCATCCCTCCCAGTGTCATACTCTTGAGTCCTACTACTTCCTAGGCCTGCCCTATTCTTTCTGTTCTGTTGTTAGTCTTTCAGTTTCTCCAGAAGGAACGTGTTGCCTCACACCTGCTCCGTGTACCAGTCTAACCCCAAAGCCCCCCTTGCTGTGAAACCTGCACAGGGTCTCCCCGCGTGGAATGAATCTGTTTCCCCATCTCCCCATTCTATCTTTTCTGTCCTTTTTACCATTATCTCCATTGCTAGATGGTCAGCCTGCGTGCATGTGCCCAGCCCCACCCCTCTGGAGGCATGGGGGCTTCCTGCGATCAGCAATCATGTCTTCCTCATCATCTGTCCCCTATGAAGCCTTGCATGAGATAAGAGCCCCATCAGTGTTTTCTGAGACCGGCAGGATAGGCACACACCGACGATGTTATTCTGCCTCGCGTTGGAAGATGACGACAGGCTGTTGCTTGGCTGTAAAGCCGTGAGATTTCAGGCGCGGCTCCGTGGACGGAAAGCTGGGTGGTCGCATAGCCCGATGCTTTGCTGCACGACTGCATGTCTGCACGGCTGCATGCTGCGTCATTGTGTGGCTGTTTAGCCGCATGAACAGATAGAAGCAGCTGTCGGGCCACCGCTTGCATGGCTACGTGGTGGGGCAGCCACTTTATCATGTGGTGGTGTGGCTGCATGGCCATATGGCTCCTTCGCTTTGACAGAAAACCTTCCTTTTGCTTTCCTGTGAGTTACGTCAAGATTTCCACCAGCATTCTGAGGCTGGTCGTGTTTTCCCCATTGGCAGTTGCGGTGGGACTGCTGCATGCATTGCTGGACGTTTAGGATCCCTTGACCCTGCCACCAAATGGCAGCGTGGCTCCCTTGTCACCAAGACAACCCAAATGCCCTTGTACCTTTCTTTTTCTTTTTTTTTAATATATAGTTTAATGCTTATTTATTTTTGAGAGAGAGATACAGACAGACAGAGTGCAAGTGGGGGAGGGTCAGAGAGAGAGGGAGACACAGAATCCGAAGCAGGCTCCAGGCTCTGAGCTGTCGGCACAGAGCCTGACATGGGACTCAAACCCACAACGGTGAGATCATGACTTGACCCTAAGTTGGACGTTCAACTGACTGAGCCACCCAGGCGCTCGTCCTTATACCTTTCTAAACTACCCTCTCTTCACCTAAGACCCGAAATCATGAGCACAAGGGGAATAAAGTGAAGGAAAAGTTATAAAGAAATTGTGTTTAGCAGCAAAAGTTTATAGTCCAAACATGCTGAAGTTTTTATGAGATAGTCAAGACCTGGGAGCCTAGGGCCTTCCTGACACCCCTAGCTTGTCAGCGGGATGCAGACTAGAATGTGCTCTCATACCTGTGATCTGCGGATTGGGGATTTATTTGTTTTTATATAATAAGTACTTACATATTTTACTTACTTTGGGCCAGATGCTGTTATAAAGCATAACAAAACTCAATGAATACTTACAGCAACCCTGCGAGGTCATACTACCCTCCCCTTGCAGATAAGGCCACACAGCACTTTATTAAATTTCTTAATTTTTGTAAATGTTTATTTATTTTTGAGAGAGACAGTGAGAACAGGGAAGGGGCAGAGACAGAAGGAGACACAGAATCCCAGCAGGCTCTAGGCTCTGAGCTGTGAGCACACAGCCCGACGCGGGGCTCAAACCCACGAACTGTGAGATCATGACTTGAGCTGAAGTCAGATGCTTAACCGACTGAGCCACCCGAGCGCCCCCACGCAGCACCTTCTTTATGACATGGCTGTCTTATAATAGAACACACCCCTTGAATGTTGTGGGGGGCAGATGGAATGGTGTAATGTGCATCCAGGACTCGGCTCCCAGCGCGTGCTCCGTGCTTGCCTGCCGTCCTTTGCTACGGCTGTGCCGCTGCCTCCCTGTGCTCTTCCCAGCACGCTTCCCCCCTCTAGGCTATACAAGTCCAACCCCTTCTAGATATTTTAGGTTGAGCTGTCATCCAAGTGGGGCCCGTGTTGTTTGCTTTTCCCTGAAACGACCGCATGTTATGGGTACAGGACATAGCTCTGTCCTGGCGAAAGGAGGTCATCTTCACCCAAGGTTTTTTAGGGACCTTGAATTTAAACTTCCACCTTTCGTGTCATGCTTGGTTCTTAGAACCCACTTGCTTCTGTAGGCACAGAAGCGGTTGTTCCTGCCAGTCTCTGCTCCTGAAGGGCCGCAGGGCTGCCCTTTGGATGTTTTTGTTCCAGGGAGTGTGAGAACAAGAGGGAAGGGAGGCATTTAAAAAAGGATTTGCAGAAGCAAAATATTTGTCATTGAAAAGAGAGCAGAAGAGAGCCCTGTTTCCCAGACTGCTTTGTGCCGGCCTCAGGAGTACTTTCTGTGTTGCCAGGGACCTGCTTGAACCAGGGCTTGAAATGGAGAAGATGTGGGGGAGGGAGTGGGTGAATACCGTTGTTTGGAATGGGCATGAATACTGGCAAGGAGACTCTCCGATAGCCGGCGTGTTGGGGAGAAGCAGAGAGTGATTTACTGTTACCCACAAATACCTGGTTTTATTTTTAAAAAATCTCCAGAGTGCTTACATAAATATATTTGAGTATCTCCGGACTGTTGAATTCGTTCTAACCAATGAATACATTAACCATTAATGAGATGCTTGTGCCTTTTTGAAAGCCTGGTAATAATCCTCTTAAAGGAAAATCATACCCACTTAATCTCTTTCTTTGAGTGTAATGCTAAATACAGCATCTAAACTGGATTTATACTCCGTGATGCCCCAAGTGACTTAGCATGCCACACTCACAAGGCATGTTAGGATGCTTTAAATCTCAACGGATTCTGAAAATACAGGTCTTAACAGTTAATTCTCATGATTGGTTCATAAGACTTATTGAGAATATAATTCGAGGAGTGATAATCCTTTTGAAGTGTAATCTTTTTGCCTTCATGAGTCACTTACCTCCACGATTCTGTCTCAGATGGTGCCCTGAGTACTTCTTTAGTTACCTGGGTTTTAATTTTCTTTGCTACGGGTTTTGCTGTTGGGATGGTACAGAAATAGGGTTGGAGACTAAACTAGATCAAATATCCTTCTCTTTCTAGTTAGAGAAGAGACTTTACTTTTTACTCTATATTGACAAATGACTTTATTTATTCAACAGGTACTTGGGGAGCACTCTCAAAGCCCTGGGCACTCAGGATAGATCCATGAAGAGCCCTGGGTGGAGTTTACAGTCTAGAGCAGTACTGTCCAATAGAACTTTCTGTGATGATGCACGGTTCTGTATCTGCACTGTCTGATACCCGAGCTGCGGCTACGATCACAGGAAACCAGGCTAGTGCAGCTGAAGCTCTCCTATTCTTTCATGCTCATTTAAATCTACATGGCTGAGAGTGCTGCTGTGAACATTGGGGTACATATGCTCCTATGCATCAGCATTTCTTTTCTTTTTTCTTTTTTTTTAAATTTGCCATCTTAACAATTTTTTTTTAATTTTTTAATGNCACTGGGTGTTATGTGGAAACTAATTTGACAATAAACTATTTGTAAAAAATAAATAAATAAATAGATAAATAAAATAAAATAAAATAAATTTACATAGCTCAGGGGCACCTGGGTGGCTTGGTTGGTTAAGTGACTTCGGCTCAGGTCGTGATCTCACGGTTTGTGAGTTCAAGCCCTGCATCAGGTTCCGCACTACCAGTGTGGAGCCTGCTTGGGATTCTTGCTCTCTCCTCTCTCTCTGCCCCTCCTCCACTTGTGCTTTCTCTCTCTCCCAAAAATAAATAAATAAACTTTAAAAAAAAGGTAAAGAAAATGATCTTCCCTTTAAAAAATGAAAAATAAAAATAAATACATGTACATAGCTCAAATGTAGCTAGTGGCTATCATGTTGGACAAGGCATGTAGAAGAAATAGATAACCTGACTCACACAATTAATTACAACCATTGTAAGCGCAACCAAAGAGAAGACAGGTATTATGGGAAGATGAAACTGGGAAATGTAACCTAATCTAAGGTTCTTCCGAGACTACTCTGAGATGTTGGTGTTTGTGTTACACACTGAAAGGCTTGGATTCACTAGGTTGGAGGTGGTGAGGGCAACATTTTTAGCAAAAGGAAGAGCATGTGTAAAGGCCCTGGGCAGGAAAAGCTTGGCACTCTCCAGCCAGTGTGATTGAGCCATCGTGAAAGTGGTTATGAGAGGAGGCAGGAANTGGGTAGTGGAGAACAGGTGGGCTGGATCACATTAGGATCCCATAGATGCTAATGAAGAATCTTGGATGTTATCCTAACAGCAGCGAGAAGCCTTAAAAGGGTTTTCAGCAGGGAAGTAACTTGATCCAATCATATGGTTTTGAATGTTAAATATTTTCCAGTTATACATGCACAGACTTTAGAGTCAAATCGTTTCTACAAGGCTTGCTGTGAAAATCAACAAGTCCTCTGCTGTGCCTCCTGGTTTTCAGTTCCCTCGAGGTAGCTACTTCTGATTCTTTGGGCTGATTCTCTTGGTTTTTACTTCTGTCTCTAAATAATATGCAAGTGTTATTCTTGGTTGATGTTTCAGTGTAATACCCAGTCTACTGATTACCCACAAGGGAACATGAAGATGTCACACTTTCACTCCCACCCCCCACCACTCTCACTAGTGTTGTAACATCATTTGGTCAGATGGATGGTCAATGTTTTTTTTTTTTAATGTTTTTTTATTTACTTTTGAGAGAGAGAGAGAGAGAGAGAGAGACAAAGTGTGAGCAAGGGAAGGAGAGCAGAGAGACACAGAATCTGAAACAGGCTCCAGGCTCTGTACTGTTCACGCAGAGCCCGACACGAGGCTCGAACTCATGAACCATGAGATCATGACCTGAGCCGAAGTCGGAAGCCAACCGACTGAGCCACCCAGGTGCCCCTATATTTTTATGACTTTGTAAATACTGTTCACAGAGGAGCCATATGATATACTGTGATTACTTTTCGTTTCATACAGTATTTTTTACTAAGAATTTTTTTTTTAATTTGAAGTCCTCACTAACTCCTCACTAACACTTGTTTTGTTAATTTCCTTTCAATATGTTAAGCACCTTAGGAATTCTTTCAACTTTTTTCCTTTTGAAGAAATTGCCCTTGGAATTTTCTGACCTGCGCTAGCCTAGGGGGCCTGCTTTCCAGGCCTGCTGCACAGCCCTTGCCTCGGAATCTGTCTTCACCATTAACCTGAGGATCCTCTTAGTCTCTCTCTTATGTTGGGTTGATGCCATATTTCCTGGATCCTGTGTCTTCCTCTTCTTGATTGGTTCTTTTATTTGGCCAAGAACATGCAAAAGTAGCTTCCTGTGTGGGAGGTAACATTTTTGAGACTGTGCATTTAAAAAATTTCTTTATGCTTTCTCTCCTTTTTTTAAAATTAAAAAAAAATTTTAATGTTTATTTATTTTTGAGAGAGAGCAAGAGGCAGAGAAAGAGGGAGACACAGAATCCAAAGCAGTCTCCAGTCTCTGAGCTGTCAGCACAGAGCCCGATGCAGGGCTCGAACTTGGGAACCGTGAGATCGTGACCTGAGCCAAAGTCAGACACTTAACCCACTGAGCCACCCAGGCGCCCCTGCTTCCTCTCCTTAGTTGACAGTTTGGTTAGATGGAAAAGTCTAGTATGGAAAATTCAGGTCTGAAGGCATTACTCCGTGTCTTCTATGTTCCAGTATTGCTGTTGAGAAAATGTTGTATATCTTCTTCCCCTTCTCTTTGTCCTTGTGGGTTTTTACCTTCAAAAGATCCCTTACATTTGTTTTCCTGGGATTTGGGAGTGGAACAGAGCTAAATCCAGTGGCAATGATAAAATTCCTCATTTAAAAATCGGAATTCAGTGAGCCTATTTGGGTGTTTTTTTTTAAATTTTTTTAATGTTTTATTTATTAAATAAGTAATATTTAATATTATTAAATGTGAGTGAGAGAGAGACAGCATGAGCAGGGGAGGGTCAGAGAGAGAGGGAGACACAGACTCCGAAATAGGCTCCAGGCTCTGAGCTGGCAGTCAGCACAGAGCCCGACGCGGGGCTCGAACCCACGAACCGCGAGATCATGACCTAAGCGAAAGTCGGACACTTAACCGAATAAGCCACCCAGGCACCCCTGGGTGTTGTTTAAAAAACAAAAAACAACACCTCAGTAATAATGCAGAAAATGGATGTGGTGGTTCCTGGTGGTTTTGCATCACTGTAGGACCGGGGAGAATTTGTCCCCCAGAAAGATGTTCAAGTCCTAATTTTCAGTGCCTGTGAATGTCGCCTTATTTGGATATAGGATCTTTGCAAGTGTTGTCAAGTTAAGAATAGGTTTTACTGGGGATGCCTGGGTGGCTTAGTTGGTTAAACGTCTGACTTTGGCCCTGGTCATGATCCCGCACTTCATGGGTTCGAGCCTTGCGTCGGGCTCTGTGCTGACAGCTCAGAGCCTGGAGCCTGCTTCAGATTCTATGTCTCCTTCTCTCTCTGCCCCTCCCCTGTTTGTACTCTGTCTCTCTGTCTCCCCAAAATAAGTAAACATTAAAAAAGTTTTTTTAAAAAAGATAAGGTTTTACTGGATTAATCCAGTGACTGATAAGAAAAGGAGCTTTGGACACAGACACAGAGAGGAGAACACCACATGAAGGCAGAGGCAGAGATTGGAGCGATGCATCTATGAGCCAAGAAACACCAAAGATTGCGAGCAACCCAGGCTAGGAGAGAGGCATGGACCCAATTTTCTCTCAGGGCCCCAGAAGGAAGGAGTTCTGCCCGCATTTTGATCGCAGACCTCCAGCCCCTAGAACTGCGAGAGAATACATTTCTGTTGTGTTAAGCCACGCAGTTTGTGGTGTTTTGCCACAGTGGCTCTATGAAACTAACATGGTTGGGAATTAAATCATGCAGTTTAGTGCTCTTAGAAATGGAAGGTGCTTGGAGAAACGTTCAGTTTTCCTAGAAAGTGAATGTGCCTTTGGAAATGGAAGGTGATTTTTCCGTGAAATGGGAATTTGTTCTCTATATCGTTTATCTGGTAGTTTCATTAAGTAGATGTCTTAGGGGTGTCTGAGTGACTCCGTTGGTCGGGCATCCGACTTTGGGGCAGGTCATGACCTCAATGTTCATGGGTTCGAGCCCCATGGGGGGCTGGTTGCCATCTGCTGCTGTCTTCACAGAGCCCACTTCTGATCCTCTGTCTGCCCCCTCCGCCCCTTCCCTATTCGTGCTCTCTCAAAAATAAACATTTTTAAAAGTATGTCTTAATTTTTCTTAAACACTGAAAATTGTCATAGTGTAGGACACATCTGTATATATCTTATTTTTCTGGCTAGTTTCATAAATGTGATTTCTTTGGAAATCTGATTTCTTTGGAAAACCATCAAGCCAAACAGAGCCAGCTAAAGTTTAGGAAAGCCAATCAGAAAAAAGAAAAGGAGTCTAAATATATCTCCATTCATCTTGATCCAAGCATTGGATTGGAGCACTGGGAGTGAAAAGAGTATCTGATCAATTAGCTTTTGGTAAATTGGTCTTTCAGTGAATTGACTTTGGGTGAATTATTTTTTTGACGAAATGACCCACAGTCCATCTTTGCTTTAGGAAATCAGTAGAGGGTGGTGAAGATGAGGTATCCTAAATTCTGTACTGGCTTGGTTCCTCTTCTTCTTCTTCTTCTTCTTTTTTTAATACTTAAAAAAATTATTTATTTTAGAGAGAGCTTGTGCCTGAGCTGGGGAGAGGGGCAAAGGGAGAGAGAAAATGGTAAGCAGGCTCCACGCTTAGTGTGGAGCCCAACTCGGGGCTCTATTTCACAATCCTGGGATCACGACCTGAGCTGAAATCAAGAGTAGGACACTCAACTGACTGCACCATCCAGGCGCTCCCCTGGCTTACTTCTTGTTACTGAGGCAAATTTCTACATCACTTAAGCTCCAGTTACCCTATAAAATGGGGATAATACCGCCAACTTCCCAGGTGTAAAGATTAATTGACCCCGGAGATAATGTAAACAGATTTTTAACAATTATAATCTACTTAAAAATGTACATACTGAATTAGGTAAAGCTACTCCTGACAGCCCACAGCAATAAAACAAAAAGCAATTTACAAAGGAAGACCTACAAACTAGAAAGACTGTAACATTCTAAATAATAGCTTTAATTTAGCGGATACTTTTGTTTTGTAGAAAATGAATTACACTGTTGATTTTAGTGGTAGAAAGATATGCTTGCTTATTTTCTATTTCACTTCTGTCCACTTGATGCTTTTCATTTGGGAGCACAGCAGATCATCAGTTGAGTCATTATCATTATCACAATTATTTTCCATTTTAAAAGTGATGCCAGTTTTCATCAGCTGCTACACTCACTGCAAGTCAGTACCTCTAAGGATGGGAACTATGCCCCACATCTGCTTACAGTGAGGTGCCATCACGTCCAGCCCAGCATCCTGTGTTTCCTCGTGCTGTGTGATTATTCAGCTCTCCCACTCTCTTCTCTTAAATGACTCAGAAGTCTTCATGTCTGACATCACTTCCCTTTCACGGATGTAGTGCAGAGGTCTCATTTATACATTGTCTTCACTCTTCAAGACTATTAAAGGCATTGGTGCAGGCAGCCTTAAAAACAATACCAGTGGGGGCACCAAAATCATGGAATTCTACTACATCCAGATGATGTTAAATATCAATATTATAATTTTTTCCACGATTATCATCCAAATGGAAGCATGGGAATCTTTGTATCCTCAGTTCCTCTCAGGAACACGCTGATCCCCACACTTTTAGGCACATTGGCCAAAATGAGGGAAAGCATCTGGCATGTAGGAGGCACTTGGTAAAGGAAAATTTTTATGAAATTTACATCAGAACCACCTACCAGAGATTTCCAACCTGTACATTTCCAACCTGTATAAATCAATTGGAATTTCAATGATTTCGTGTTCCAAAATATTAATAAGGTGTCAGGAAGAAAATTACTCAACTTAAACCTTGACACAGTTGAACTTGAACCTAAAGTAACTGGTAACAGCTGTGCCAGACGGGAGTAAAGCGACCTGAGGAACGCAAACTTCGGGTTCTTGCCCCGTAGTCCTTCAGCTCTCAGAGGCACCAGGAGAAACCTTGAGAAACTTCTTGTAAAAAGCTAACACAGAAAGAAGGAAGGGGCTGTGAAGGGGGGCATGAATTGTCCTTCTGGAGAACACTGGTCTCCCTTGTAGAGAACACTTGATCCATAAGCAATCCAGAGAATGAAAAATACTGCAAGGACACAGCACAGCTTTCACAGCATTGAAAGTTAGAAGCTGATGGCTAATTAGACTCTAAAAAAGTGGCTGGATCCTAATCTGCTGCTCCAGCCTTTGCCCCCAAGATGGACTTTTCTATTAGAAAGATGCGGCTCAGTCTCCCTCTTGTGTCTCTTTTTACCACTCACACAGAACACTTCAATCCTGACACTTCTGGTTACCAAATGTGTGGGCATTGGTAACAGTGTTGGAAATGAAGACTGTCTCTTCTGTAAGTTAAAAAGACAGCTCATACTTTTTATTCCTCTCTCTTTTTGTAAATTTAAAGTTTAGTTGGTTGACCATACAGGGCAATATTTGTTTCAGGAGTAGAATTCAGTGATTCATCAATTACGTACAACACCTAGTGCTCATCACAACAAGTGCCCTCCTTAATACCCATCACCCATCTAGCCCATGCCCCCACCTCCCTCTGTTAACCCGTAGTTTCTTCTCTATCATTAAGAGTCTCGAATAGGGGCACCTGGGTGGCTCAGCCGGCTAAGCATCTGACTTCGGCTCAGGTCATGATCTCGCAGTTCATGAGTTTGAGTCCCACATTGTGCCCTGCGCTGTCAGCTCAGAGCCTGGAGTCTGCTTCAGATTCTGTGTCTCCCTCTTTCTCTGCCCCTTCTCTGCTGGTGCTCTAACTCTTTCTAAAATAAGTAAACATTAATTTTTTTAATTAAATCTCTTGTGGTTTGTTTCCTTCTCTGCCCTACTCACCCTTCCATCTGTTTTGCTTTGTAAATTCCACATATGAGTGAAATCATGTGGTATTTTACTTTCTCTGATTGACTTATTTTGCTTAGCACAATACATTCTAGCTCCATCTAGCTCCAAATGCAAATGGCAAGATTTCATTCTTTTTGATGGCTGAGTAATATTCCGTTGTATATATATTCCACATCTTTATCCATTCATCAGTCAATGAACATTTGGGCTCCATCCATAGTTTGGTAATTGTTGATAGTGCTACTCTAAACATTGGGGTGCATGTATGCCTCAAATCTGTATTTTTTGTCTCATTTGTATAAATACCTAATAGTGCAGTTGGTGGGTCATAGGGTAGTTCTATTTTAAGTTTCTTGAGGAAAGGTGGCCCATTCTTGGTGGCTTGGTCTTTCTACCCTTGAAGCTTCAGAAAAGCTCTGCCCAGGAAAAGAACATTGTCGGATTAGGTTACTGGCATCTCATCTCCATGAAATCATGGCCAACCGGTTGAAAGAGACTTAGATGCTTCTAATCAGAAAAACATTAGGTCCCTTTTATTAATAAACTGTGTTTGCTCCAGTACAGTTTTCACCATTTGGAGTACAAAGATTATTTTGTAATACCAAAAATTTCAGTATTCAGTATAATGTCCCAAACTTTCAGTATGTAATGATTGAGGAAAACAGACCCAAGAATTTGGCAAAAAGTGACTCTAGATCAGTAGTATTTTTAAGTGAATTTTCTTCGAGTCTTTCTGTATTTGGAAAGTAGCGGTTAACATGTGAGACATAGCATTTATTCAACCTAGAGACAGTGCTTAATGTATTTGAGTTTGCAGACCTTGACCATAACTCTACTTCAGCAGGGGTCCCCAAACGGCACGTGGGCCAGCACCCCAACCCAGTGATCACTGGCTGGCTGGAAAATGAGAAACAGAGCCAACGTACAGACCTCTTCACAGAGTCACTCTAGCGTTAGCCCCGCAAGGGCAGGGCCCACACCTTCTGTATGTGTTTACTGCTATATGCTCAGCCCTAGTATAGTGCCCTCCTTGTTGTAAATGCTGAATGGCTCCGGAGTAAATGAAAACCATTGGTTCAACTTAAAAGACAGTTCTTTAGTTTGATATTGTTTGCTTAGTGTGATAGTGTATAGTAGTTTGATTTATTTTAAAGCTTTATGTGACAAAAAGCCCACAACCCCGTGTTGTTTTCTGTATCAGTTAGGGTGAGGTTTTCTTGTGAAGAAGAAACCTGAAAAGCTGTGGTTTAAAACAAGATAGACGTCATTTTCCCTCCAGAGCTGGGAGGATGGCTCCAGAAGTTCTCAGGGACTCAGCCTTTTTCTACCCCACTGCTCTGCCATGCCGGAGGTGGGTGGGTGGGGTGGGGGGTAGTCACATGATCACATTTAGTCACATGACCACACCTAGCTGCAACGGAAGATGGAGACGACTTTTAGCAAACTGGCAACACGTCAAGCTAAAAACCAAGATTCTATGGCTAAGGCAAAGGTTTACCATCAGGCGGCCGCTAGCAGTGTGAGCATAGTCCCCCTTACTTTTTTTAATCATTTAGGAAATATGGGAATTGCAGCTGAAGGAGACTTCCCCCTCTGTCTCTGTTGCCTGGAATTGGCTGGTTGATATCTACTCAGCATAACTCCAGGACGGATGCCATCAGTGTGGCAGAACTGCTTTACCCCCTTCGGTTACTCATCATGCCCCCCTCCCCCAACACTGGAAAACCTAGAGACTTTTCTCTCTCCCTGCTTTGACTGAGCTCTTTTTCAAGTCTAAGTGGCCCTTTCTCACCTCTGCCCTCACCTTCCCTCTGTTCCCACAATCCTTGGTTTACTTATTTTCTCTTATTAACATAATTCTCCAAAAACATGGACTCCAAAAAAAGGCAAGGTTATGCTTGAATGGAAGCAAAACAAAGAATGAAAAATGTATGCAAATCAAATTGCTGTGAAATAATTCCTGTTTTCTTGCTTACTTATGGTCTAACTTCAGGAGTGTCTTGTCATCATTTCTGAAAAATATCCTTTTGGCAATGATTCCTGACCTGATTCCTCTCTTTCCTGATTAAACTGAGGAAAAGAATTCATGTATTAATCTATTAATTTAGAAAGATCTCAGAAGTCACAACCCTCATGCAAATAGACTCCAGCAATTTGGAAATGGTACCTTGAAACCTTTTGGTTTTATCACTCGTATTTATAGCAAAGGAATTGAAAACGAAATTAAAATTAGCTCCTCTAAATGCCAGGAAACTGCCTTTTGGGTGGCCTTTGTCCAGCTCGGTCTCAGTGGTCAGTCTGCATACCTGGAGCATAGAGTGCAACCCCCAGGAGGGCTTTTGAGATGAGGCTTTGGTGGAGAAGGCATACCTCAGCTGACCACAATGCTGAGCGTCATTTATTCATGGAACTAAACTTCCTCTTACCAGTCTCTGCTTTGTGTATATCATCCTCTGAATTACTACTCCCATTTTGTAGGTGATGAAATGGAGGCTTAAAGATAGAAAGGAATTTGCCCAAGATCTTGCAGCTGGCGGAACCAATTCAAACCAAGCCTGTCTTCCTCCAAAACCCTTCCCCGAGGCCATAAGAGTCTCAGACTTTTAGGGGCACCTGGGTGGCTCCGTTGGTTAAGCACCCAATTCTTGATTTCTGCTCAGGTCGTGATCTCACGGTTCTTGAGCTCAAGCCCCACATTAGGCTCTGCCCTGGCAGCACAGAGCCTGCTTGGGATTCTCTTTCTCCCTCTCTCCCTGCCCCTCCCTGGCTAACATTCTTTCTCAAAATAAGTAAAAAAAATAAATAAATAAAAATAAAAATAAAGAGCCTTAGACTTTTAGAATTCATGGGCCGGTTGAAGTAAAAAAAAAATTTTGTTTAACTTAAAAAAAAGATGTGTACATATGCATGCTAATATAGAGTAGCTAATTTTTTATTTTGCCATCAGGGCATGGAAAGGCCTGTCATTTATTATTATCACCATTTTGTTGGAAAGAATCTCTTCTCTCTCTTTCTCATACACACACACACACAAGAAAACATTTCTAAATTAACAAGTACTTATTGGGCATCTGCTTTGTGCCAGGCACTGCTCTAGGCACTGAAGAATATGGTAATGACAAAATAAACAAATATTTCCCCCTCATGCTTAAGTTCTAAGTAAGGCATGATGCAATTTTTTTAAAAAGGCAGAAAGCATGTAGTATTAGAAATTAGTGCTACAGGGGAAAAAGTAAGGCAGGGAAGTAGGAGGAGTGTGTCGGGGAGGAAGGCCCTGCTGAAGGTGAGGGAGCACCCCACTCTTGCTGAGAGAGGACATGCACAGTCCTGGAGGGCATGCATACCTACTACATGATGCCATCTCACTACCACACACTGGAGAACTTACCTCCAGTACCTGCCATTTGGAGCCCCCTACCCTGTGCTGTAGAACTGGATGGAGATGGGGGCACTGGTGAGGGTAGTTGAGGCTTGGCTTCTGGTTCACGTGTCTTCAGACTTCTCTAACTATGGGCTTTCAACTCCTAGGCTATTGATTGGCCTGGGTTTTGTCTTGCCTAAGACATGAAGTTGTTCAGGAAGTTGTTCATTATGCCTCAGAGTAAATCAATATTACCAAGAAAGAACGATGAATCAAAGACAGTTGCTTTTTGAGGACAGAGACTCTGGGGCCCTCTCCTGCCCTTCTACTGAATTTCCTTCCCTCTGCTAGACTTGCTGAATGAGTTTGAGCTGTTGAGTACTGGTGTCTTCTCTCCGTGTGTGTCCAGCTTCCTGCAGGAACAAAATTTGGGAACATATCTTTTCACTCATGTGAGGAAGGTTTTCCTTTGGGTTTTGTCATTGAAGCTTTTGTTCCAAGGGGTATTTCCCAAACTCTAGAAATAGAGGTATTTGGATCTCAGGAGTTCAGTGTGTCTCCATAGCCACCCATCCCATGCAATGTTTCCCACCTTCTCAGTGGCCTGTGTTCCTCTAGAACCTGAGTTTCTATTTTTTTTTCTCTGAGTAGAGTTGCACCAAATCCTCATGAAGTGCATAGGGCAACATGACACTTAGAATCCTAGAGCCCAGAGTTCTAATCCTAGCTCTGCCTCTGACTAGGTCGAGACCTTGGGGAAGTGACTTGGGCTTTCTGAACCCTGGTTTTCTTATCTGTTATATTGGGAAATAGGAGTGTCTACCTCATAGGGTTGTTGTGGGTATTAAATGAGAGCACGTACAGTAACTAAAGTTTATTGAGAATACGTTTGGTGCCGCACACTATTCTAAGTGCTTTGGATGTGTTAACTAGTTGAATTCTCCATGAACCCCTTCAAATGGGAGCCATTATCATCCCCATTTTACAGAAGATGGACCTGAATCACAGAGAAGTTAAATAGCTCTCTCAAGGTCGCTCTGTGTTCCTCACACAAAGACTGATGGCTTTCGTTAACATCATCTCTGCTGAAGAACTTAGGAACCATCTGGTCTGTGCTTGTCCTCAGAGCTCAGCCTGGAGCTGCTACTTAATAGGGTAATTTCATTAATGGCCAAGAAATATATCAAGGCATGTTTCTCAAAATGTTAAAAACTTAATTCTCATACAGCTAGTGAGCGGTATCACTATCTATTTAACTCATTAATGAGGGTCAGAGCAGGATGATAAAGCCGGGTCCAAAGGGAAGGAAGGTGAGGGTGTGCTTATTAAAAAGGCAACATAAGAGCTTCTTATAGTGCTGTAGTCATGGAACTGTTCTTTTTTATTATTTTTAAATTTATTATTTATTATTTTTTAAAGTTTATTTATTTATTTTGAGAGAGACAGAGAGACTGCGATCAAGCAAGGGAGGGGCAGAGAGAGAGTAGAATCTCAAGCAAGCTCCATACTGTCATCACTGAGCTGGATGCGGGGCTCGAACTCAGGAACCGTGAGACCAGGCCCTGAGCTAAAATTGAGAGTTGACTGTTTAACTGACCGAGTCACCCAGGCGCCCTGAGGGAGCTGTTCTCTATCTTGAGGTGATGAAATCATATAGGACTAAATATAAATATACAAAGGAGTCCAAGTAAAGTTTGGGAAATCCGGATAAGATGGGTGGATTGTATAATGTCAACATTCTGGACGTGGTCTTATACTGTAGTTCTTGGGGAACTGGGTAGAGGGCATACAGATCTCTGTGTGTTATTTCTTATAGCTAATCTCAAACAAAAGGTTAATTTAAAAACAAAACAAGGTAAATAGCTTGGAAAAAAGAGAATTTGAGAAACTTTTCTTTTTAATAGGCTATGGAAAGAAGGAAAGCTGAGATAAGATGGCTGAATTAAATATAAAACTTGTAATAGTTTATGGGGCAAGAAAGAAAGGCCATGGCCTTTGCGTTTATCGTTTCTAGCAGATGGAAAAGAAACTCATCGCACATTATCAGTTCCCAGAATGGTAACACACTTGGGTCACGATCAAACGTGCAAACAAAGTCACACCCTCTTGAGCATGGTTTCTCTAGCTCAGCACTGTTACATTTTCTGGAAAATTCTGTGTTGTGGGAGGCTGTCCCTTGCATTGTAGGATGTTTAGTGGCATCCCTGACCTGTATCCACTAGGTGCCAGTAGCTGCTTCCTGGTCAGTGACCAAAATGTGTCCAGGGAGTGGACACCGGGAGTGACGTCACCCTGGTTACGAACCACTCTGCTAGGCTCTCGGGGCCCACGGAGCCAGAAGACCTTAGGTGAGCTCGTTTGGAAGTGCTCCTGGCATGACCTAAATCATCTTTGGGCATTATTCCCGGGTTTTGGATAAATGTTCACAAATAAAAGCACCAATTATGGGGTCACTGTGCCGGACAGAAACACAAGGCGCCCTATGAGGAGCACAACATTTGGCACAACGGGCGCCTTAGGGACTCGCTAGGCTGGGTCCGGCCTCCTCCGCTTGCAGGAATGTGAAGGCAGCTCACTTCCCTCACGGCAGAGTGTGTCCAGATAAACCCTCTCTTGTTTCGAAACAGATTTGAGGCCATCGCTGTGGACTCATTAAAGCTTCGTGAGCACAGTCATGTGCCGGCTACTGCACTCGGCCCCTGGGTTGGAGGGTGACTAACTCGAGGTACTGGTGGCCTCACTGGGGCAGGGGGCTGTGGACAGATTATTCCTGTGACTTGGAAATGGTGGACAGGGTCTGGTAGAGCGTCATGATGGCCTTAGGGTGTCAGGGTTTAGGGGCATCTAATGAGGCCTAGAATTACCAGATCCAGATCAAGGAGGGATGGTTGCATCCACCACAGGAGCCCAAAGCTGTTGCTCCTGCCCCAGGGGGAGTGTGAGGCCTGGGAGTGACAGTCCTGGGCCGGGTTCTGGGGTGACTGGGAAAGAATGCTAAGAGAGGGGTACAGACATAGGAGCTGTGAAGAACAGGGAGGAGAAAGGAGCAGATATACAGCTAAGAGGTAAGGTCAAAGACGGGACAGGGTGGGCAAGCGGGCTAGCGGGAGGGATGCCATCTCCAGATGGAGACGGAAGATAGATGGAGCCAAGGAAGAAGAGAAGGGCGTCAAACCACGCAGCCTTCAGAGTACGGTGGGGCCAGTGGCGGGCTGTTAGGAGCCACGATGGGTTCGCAGGGAGCTGGGGCTCACACGATGACCCCATGGGGAGGCGGCCTCTGGGGCTGGGGCTTGGATGCTAGCCTTGGAACAGAACCCTGGCAAGGGGGGAGTCCAGGCCTGGCCGGCACCGGGGCTGCTGTGGGGACACTTTCCATGCAGAGCATCGACCTCTCACACTGTAGTGGTTAAAGGCGGAGGCACCCACCTTCGAACCCTTGCCTCCTTCCTCGTGATTCGCTGCAGGGTCAGAGAGAGGTGAGCTGGAAAAGAGGTACCCTTGGGATTTCAGGAGGGGGTCAGACAAAATCCGGGAGCGGGAGAGGTGCCAGGTGGGACATGCCTGGAAATTCTCTGGAGTACAGTGAGCCTTTCTGGGGAAAACCCTTTCTAGAAAGGAGGAGAATGTGCTGCAGTGATTACATGAAGAAAAAGATAGCACTGAAAATGATCTGAGACCAAGATTTTTCCAATCCCCAGATCTTACCAGTCCAGCTTCTTTAAGGCTCTGGCCGACCAAACATCTGCATAATGACTTTTCTACTTTCCTTTCTGGATAATTAGATTAGAAAACCCAGATAAACTTCGGTCACAGCGTCCCCCAAAACAAAGCATGATCGGGGAAAAGGGGAAGAGTTGATTTTCCTCTCCTTGGGATAGGAGGCGTGGAGTTGAGGCTCTTCTGTCGGGGTCCCTCCCTGCCACTCCCCTTGTCTTACGGAGGTGGGATGGTTATGCTGCGGGGCTGGAAGAGGCAGGAAGTGGCTGGTGAGAAGTTGTAATCTTAGAGCATTAACCTTTGCAAAACTTCCTTGGGCAGGTCAGGCCCTGACCAGGGAGTTGTGTGAGCTGTTTGTGGTACGTCTATGCTGCTAACTGATAAAATTCCCCATGTGCCGTAGCTAAACGGTATCTGTCCTAGTGTGTATTGATTCCTCAGGACCTCGGAGTCACCATGGATTTGGATCTCGTAGCTGTAACAGAGTCAATGAGGATTTGGTTAGTAGGAGCTAATGTAAATACTGACATTTCTTGGCACTTTCCGTGGGCCAAGCATGCAGCATGCATTCCTTCATTGGATTCTCACAGCCATAGTATGAAGGAGGTGCTCTCATATGCTCATTTTATTTTCATTTTTTTGAATTTTTAATGTTTTACTTATTTCTCAGAGAGAGAGGAAGAGACAGCATGAACAGGGGAGGGGCAGAGAGAGAGGGAAACACAGAATCTGAAACAGGCTCCAGGCTCTGAGCTGGCTGTCAGCACAGAGCCCAATGCAGGGCTCGAACCCACGAACTGTGAGATCATGACTTGAGCTGAAGTCAGTCGCTTAACTGACTGAGCCACCCAGGCGCACCTCATATGCTCATTTTACAGATGAGAAAACTCAGGGTTAGCAAGAATAAGCGAGTTGCCATATGGTCCCACAGAGTAGCTGGAGGGACTGAAATGCAGACCCTTTAGGAATGGTGGTATAGAAATGGAAGAGGTCACATTTATCTCTCACTTTGTCCCACTGCTGTGTGGCGTGGCCCGCCAGACCAGCACGAACTTGTTCAGATGTGGCTCTGGGCTGCTGCCCATGTGACAGGGCCCCACCGTGGTGTCGGGTTGGAAGCTACATCCCTTTCACCTGGGACATCGCCACAAAGGGCAGCTGAGAACCTCCAAACCTGCTTATAAAGTAAACGTTGTTTGCTAGACGTGAGTACATGTAACTGTACTTTATGTACCGACCGGAGTTTGCAGTGTCCTCCCCGGCCGACTCCTGATTCCTCCACACAGAGATTTGGGGTGAAGCAGTTAGCTGGAAATGAGACTCCGAGTTTCCTTTTTGCTCTGCCCAGAGCCTTTTCTCCCTTCACCCTCTCTCTTCTGCATCCTTTGCGATCTCCCATCCCACCCCTGGCTTCCCACAGAATTAGTTAACTATTCAAGAATTCCTCGTCTCTTCATCTGCAGTCGTGCAACATCGACACTCCAAACGCATCTTCCGAGGCTATTTTGGGAGGCTCTGGTCAGCTCTCTTCGTAGCGTGCTGTTGTTTAGGTCCGTGAAATGCTAGAATGTCTGACCGTTTCTACTCCCCTTTGAGGCGAACCAGGCAAAGTGCCTGTGCCTGCTTCAGCCACTGTTTCACCCCTGTGGCTTTTCTTGTTCTCTGCCTCATTCTGTCGTGTGAAGAGGGCTAGGGAGGCTCAGCTAGGGACGCTCAGCTGGGGATCATAATATGGGCCGCCTGGGCCTTTAGGAGCACACAGTTGCCATCAGAAAACCAATGATCTCTAGTAGGACTGAAATGTGAGTCTGGGAAGGAGGCACCGGACAGCGATACAAGCACCAGGTGATCCATACCTTGGGAGAGCTGCCCTGGCCCTGGGGTCACAGGCATGTGGTGGACATGTAGGCTTCAGTATGGCCGCCACGGAGTTGCTAGCTGATCTTTTCCAGCACAGAGGTTGGGATGAGTAACCAAGTAGCCTCACTACCTCTACTCCATATTGCTGGAAGGCATCTAATCACCCAGATTGGTCCCAGGCATAGAAGTCATGGTTGTCATTGGAATACCTAGGTTTGCAAAGCAGGATGGGAGAACTGGCATGATGCCAGGTGTATTAGCCTCCTGTTATTATTGTAACAACTCACCACAAATGTAGTGGTCTAACCGACACACTTTATTCTCTTCCAGTTCCGTAGCTGAGATGCCTGACTCCTCCCTGGGCTAAGGTGTGGGCAGGGCCCTGCTCTTCCCTGGATGCTCTGGGAAGAATTAATTCCTTGCTCTGCCCAGCTTCTAGAGACTGCCCACATTTCTTGGTTTATGGCCTTTTCCTCCATCTTCAAAGCCTATGACATTGCACCTCTCTGTGTCTTCCACAGCCACATTGCCCTTTACTTCTTGCTCTTCTGCCTTCCTCTTCCACTCCCAAGGACTCGTGGGATTACACTGGACCCACGTGGATAATCCACGATAGTCTGTTTAATTTCATTTAATTTTAAAATTTTTATTAAAAAAATTTTTTTTAAACATTTTTGCTTATTTTTGAGAGAGAGACCGAGCAAGTGGAAGAGGGGCAGAGAAATGGAGACACAGAATCTGAAGCAGGCTCCAGGCTCTGAGCTGTCAGCACAGACCCGATGCGGGTCTCAAACTCATGAGTTCTGAGGTTATGATCTGAGCCAAAGTTGGACACTTAACTGGCTGAGCCACCCAGGGGTCAGCTTAAAATAGCTACCTGAATTGGATTAGCTAACCTTAATTCCACATGCAATCTTAATTCCCCTTTGCCGAGTAACCTAATATATTCACAGGCTCTGGGGATTAAGAGTAGACTTTGGTGCGGGGGTGGGGTGGGGTGCAGTAGGGGCATTTGCTGCATATCACAGCATGTCCCTAGTCAGAGCTGTGGTCAAACAGAGCTCTGGAGGAAGAGGTCGCCGTTTATCAAGTGCCTACTAAGTGTTGAACAGTAACCTGGGTGCTTTACAGATTCTCATTTAATCTCCCAACATTCAATCCTTCATTTACAAGTGAGAGAATGCTGGCTCAGGGAGGTTTAGCGACTTATCCAGAGTCCATGGCTGGCGACTGTGGAATTCTGTCTGTACGTACTCCAGTCCATGCTGCCTTCTGCTCCCCTCTGCTCCCTCCCGAATAGGCCCAGAAGCTTCCAAGCGTATGTGAGCACATGTGTGTGTATGTGAGGCCGACGGACAAAAACACAGTAAGGAGTCACCTTCTGCACTTGAAGCCAAGGGGAATTAACTGAAAATAGGTGAGGACAGCAACCAGACGCAGTGACTCATCCGAGAGAAATTGCTGGCTCTTCAGCTGCTGACAACAGACGGCCATCGGGGTGCAGGCTCGTGAGACCTGTCTGGACTGAAGCACAGAAAGTGGTTGTTTACTCAGCTGGCTTATAACTTGCCTGGTGCAGGGGTACCTGTGGAGTGTGATCCAGGCGAGATCTGAGTTACAAGAGTGTCTCTGTTTTTTTATCCAGTCCTCTGTAAGGGGGGGCACAGGTGTCAGGGAGTGGAGCAGTCTTCCTGTCCTTGGCTTCGCCATGCACGACCCTGGGTACAACAGTCTCAAATCCTCTGTGTCTGTGCTCTGATTCTGGGCTCCCCACGTCACCTGGGGTCTGCTTTACTGTTCTAGCTCATCAGCTCTCCCACAAAACCAGGACTCTACACCTCGCCAGCCCTGACTACGGCGGCTCCATCACTTAACTCTGTCTCCGCAGCCCTCTTCTCTCGTTCCTTCTCCTGAGCCCCATGGACCTCCTGCACCCCCTGCACTTGGGGGGCCCTGCATCTCTGCGCTTCTGCGGAGAGACCGCAAGGACAGGATGGAAATCTCCAAGCTTTCCCCTCCCAGCCTTTCTACTGCTTCTCCTCTGTTTTCTGGTTTTTCTCATTTCTGATGTTTTCTCCCATTTCTAGTTTGGAATTTTCACATTCTCTTTCTGTTCTTGTGGCTGCCCTCACATTTTGGCACACATACTTCATTCTTCACAGTCTAACGTTTATCCATACCTTTCCTGCTCCGATGTTAGCTTCCTCCCTCCCCTAGAATAAAAGACACTGATGCTTGGGCGCCTGGGTGGCTCAGTCAGTTAAGCATCTGACTTGGGCTCAGGTCATGATTTCACTGTTTGTGGGTTCGAGCCCCACGTCGGGCTCTGTGCTGACATCTCAGAGCCTGGAGCCTGCTTGGGGTTCTGTGTCTGCCTTTCTCTCTGCCCCTTCCCTACTTACGCTTTGTCTGTCTCTCTTTCTGTCAAAAATAAACATTAAAAAAAAAAAAAACCCAAACACTGGTGCTGGAGAGCAACACATGGGGCTGTGCTCCAGGCCTCAAAGTGATGTGACGCCAATAAACTGTGGCCAGAGACACCTCGGCATGTGATCTGGGGGGATCGGAGGGACGAAGTAAGAAAAGATTCAGTCACTGCCACCACCGCTGATTCCTGCTGGTCTGTTGTCTTTGGCTACTAAGTGCATCCTTTCTTGGTGCTGCTGTAAGGAAGTACCACCCTGTGGGGCTTAAAGCCACAGGAATTAGTTCCCTCCCCGTTCTGGAGGCTGGATGTCTGAGATCATAGTGTCGGCAGGGTTGATCCTTCTGTGGGCTGCAAGGGGGGAACCTGCTCTGTGCCTCCCCCCTCCCTCTGGTGGTTTGCCGGCAATCTTTACGGTTTTTTGGTTTGTAGCGGCATCACCCCAATCTCTGCTTTCGTATCGTTTCTCCTAATGTGCGTGCGTCTGGGCCCAGACCCTTTTTATTTATTTATTTATTTTATAACAGGCACCAGTTGTCCTGAAATAGGGCTCACCCTAATGATCTCGTCTTAACTGAGTTAACTGCTTTCATCTCCTTATAAGGTCACATTCTGAGGACCACAACATTTGAATTTTGAGAAGACATAATCTATTATACTCATCTATTAAGTATAATACATCTATTGATACTTTCTAATGCATTTATGAAAAAAATTAACAGTGTGTCTGAAAGATACTTTTGAACCTAAGGGTTTGACCTCAATGGTACTAATAAAGCATTATAATTTGTGTTTTCCCAGCTTTATTGAGATAGAATTGACAGACACCATTGTGTACATTTAAGGTATAAAACATTATGTTTGCTATGCATATGTATTGCATAATGATTGCCATAGTAAGATTACTTAACACCTACACCACGTCATACAGCTGTCTATCCTCTGTGTGTTGAAAACTTTTATGATCCACTGTTTTAGCAACTTTCAAGTATGCAGGATAGTGTCTATCATGACCTGTAGTAACCAAGCTGTACTTTAGGTCCTTAGAATCTACTCATCCTATACTGTAAGTCTGACCACACTCACCCCCACCCCCTGGCTCTGGGAGTTCCTTTTTTTGTTTGTTTCTTGTGTTGTTTCTTTTGTTTAGATTCCACATATAAGTGCCATTATACAGTATTGTCTTTCTGTAACTTATTTAAGCACAATGCTCTCAGGATTCATCCATGTCGTTGAAAATGGTAGGATTTCTTTCTTTCTGTGGCTAATATTCCGTTGTGTGTGTATGGACCGTATTTTCTTTATCCGCTCACCCATCAGTGGACGCTTAGGTTGTGCCTTCCTTGGCTGTTGGAAATAACGCTGCAGTGACCACGGGGTGCAGATATGTCTTCAGGATAGGAATTTCCATTCCTTCAGATACCTACCCAGAAGTGGGATTGCCGGATCCTAATATGGTAGCTCTAGTTTTAATTAAAAAAAATTTTTTTAATGTTTATTTTTGGGAGAGAGAATGAGTGAGCAGGGGAGAAGCGGAGAGAGACAGAAACGGAATTTGAAGCAGGCTCCAGGCTCTGTGCTGCACAGAGCCTGACTCTGACTCGAACTCAAGAGCGGTGAGATCATGACCTGAGCCAAAATTGGATGCTTAACTGACTGAGCCGCCCAGGCGCCCCTGATTGTTTGAAGAACCTCCACGCCATTCTCTATAGCGGCTGCACCAATTTACGTTCCCACCCAGAGAGCCCAAGGGTTCTCTTTTTTCCACATCATTGCCAATATTTGTTATCTCTTTATCTTTCTGATAATAGCCATTCTTTTTTTTTTTTTTTTTTTTCTAGGAGAGAGAGAGAGACAGCGTGAGCAGGGGAGGGTCAGAGAGAGAGGGAGATACAGACTCTGAAATAGGCTCCAGGCTCTGAGCTGGCTGTCAGCACAGAGCCCGACGCGGGGCTCGAACCCACGAACCGCGAGATCATGACCTAAGCGAAAGTCGGACGCTTAACCGACTAAGCCACCCAGGCACCCCTGATAATAGCCATTCTAAAAGGTGTGAATAGCAGCTCAGTTTGGTTTTGATTTTCATTTCCCTGATGAGTGATGTTGAGCACCCTTTCCTGTACCTGTATGCCTTCTTTGGGAAAATATCTATTTAGGCCCTTTGCCTATTAAAAAGAATTTTTTTTTTTTACTACTATTGAGTTGTCAGGATTCTTTATATATTTTGGATATTATCCCTCTATCAAGATATGTGATTAGCAAGTATTTTTTCCCACTTCCTGTAGTATGCCTTTTCATTGTGCTGATGTCTTCCTTTGCTGTGCAGAAGCCTTTTAATATGATGTAGTCTCAGTTATCTGTTTTTGCTTTTATTGCTTGTGCTTTGGGTGACAAATCTAAAAATCCATTGCCAAGACTCACGTCAGGGAGCTCCTCCCCTATGATTTCTTTCAGGAGCTTCATGGTTTCAGGCCTTACACTGAAGACTTTGATCCCTTCAAGTTCATGTGTGTGAGTGGTGGGAGACAGGGGTCCAGTGTCATTCTTTAGCATGTGAATATCCAGCGTTACCAAGACCATTTATCAAAGACTGTCTTTTCCCCTAATAAAGCATTCTACTTTATGCCAACCTCTTCCCACCCAGCTGGCCTGTATTACTGTCTCCTGGCCTGGGAGAACAGAGACCCGCACACCCTCCATCAAGAACCAGGTGTGCACCCTACCCCTGCCCGGGTTCTGTTCTGGAAAGGCTAGCTGCATTTCTGTGAAAGATGTCTTACCTCCAGGGAATAGTTAGGTATTGCAGTTCCGTACTATGCAATTCCATAGGTATCATACGTGCTCACTGAGAGGTTTCAGGTGCACCTGCCTTAAGTTTGTGTTTGTTTCTTTTGCCTTCCCAAGTACATCTATGGCAGTGTCTTTCTTAGAAATGGTTGAACGATGGAGCATTTCAATCCATGAGTTTTCTTGTTCACTAGAACTAGGATGAAAACCCATCCCTCATCTCCAAGGGGAGGAGAAGAGACAGCGGCAGTTTAAACATCACTCCACGCCTGCGTTGTTTAGTTAGCTAGAAAAACACCCTTCTGCAATTCTAAGAACTCTGTTGGTTGTGAGATCATTTCAGTAACAGCTTTTAAGAGGGGAAAAGACTGAGAGGATTAAATATGCACATCAATTTAAAAATATACCATAATTTCAGAAACAAAATTGTGTTATTCGGAATTCAAGCTACATGCTATTTCAGAGTATCTTCTTCTTCTTCTTCTTCTTCTTCTTCTTCTTCTTCTTCTTCTTCTTCTTCTTCTTCTTCTTCTTCTTTCCTTCCTTCCTTCCTTCTTCTTCTTCCTTCTTCTTCTTCTTCCTCCTCCTCCTCCTCCTCCTTCTTCTTCTCCTTCTTCTCCTTCTTCTCCTTCTTCTCCTTCTCCTTCTCCTTCTTCTTCTTCCCACCCCTTCTTCTTCTTCTGACATCTTGTCTCTACCACATTAGCCTTCACTGTAGAACTCCATGAGCCCAGTTCTATATTTGCACACAATTTAAATGTTTGTTGGGTGAGATTGAAGATGGAAATGTCAGGCTCCGTCAGCCCAGGGGCCAAGACTCATCCATCTGCGACTCTCCACTCCCACCCCGGGTCCACCAAGTAACAGCACCCGTGATCTCTGTCCACTGAGCAAATGTCCCGGAGTCACCCTCTGCTTCCCTTTATGGAAGGTCAGTTAGCGTGTGGTAAGGCACCTACTAAATGTCGCAAATAGGACCAGCCAGCCGCTGTTCTGCCCCCAGTGGCTTCTCTCTTTGCTTTTTGTTTTTTGACTTTCTGCTTTAGAGAGCCGGCCTCCTTTCTCACCCTCCCTCCCCTTTCCCCTCCCCCCACACCC
>NW_027533334.1:3554920-3683835 GCF_008692635.1 Crocuta crocuta | reverse complement strand
CCCCAGGCACTGACATATCTTTCAGGCGCATTTATTTTTGTGGCTGGACATCACCACCACTTCCGGTGGGCGCTAAAGTCCCCTCTTAGTGCCACAACCACTAATACTCTAAAGCGGTCCCTCTCAACCAGGCAACTCTGCCCCCTGGGGGACATTTGGCAACGTGTGGAGCAGGTGCTATTGGCGTCTAGTGGGGAGAGATGAGGGGCTCTGCCAGCACCCACAATGCTCACAGCAAAGAACGATCTGTCCCCCCAAGTCAGTCGTGCTGAGGTTGAGAAACCCTACGCTAGGGCCAGGATATTCAGAACGAGTAGAGTGATAAAGTAGAAAAGAACACTTTGCTTCCCATTTTGCATTATGCTGTAGTTCCAGAAGGCGCCCAAGTAGTGTTGCCTGTGCCCTGTATCTTAGATCATTGTTTTTGAAAAGCAGCTTTCTGAATTTTTGCTTGTGGCCCACATTCTCCCCCTGGGGTCCGCTGGTGGACCGCAGACAGGCTCAGAGACAAGCACCGATTCTTTTTAAAATTGTTCCTCCCTTCCGAGCCTTGTCCCTGCTTACTGGGGAAGGCCTGCTGGGCCTGGCTCCTCTTCCCTTCGGGCAAGTTATTTTCGGGAGGCTCCTCTGGCCCTGATGCGAAGGTGCTGCAAGTTCCCACCAGTTCATCCTGCTGCATCATGTCAGAACTCGGGTGTGGATTCCAGCTTAAGCTCAAACGAGAGGATTTTTGGTGAGTTGATGTGCAGGTGCTATAGAACTTGTGTGAGCGTGGCTGAGGGGTGGCTTGTGGTTTACTCTCTCTTGTGGTTACTCTTGCTGGCAACTAGTAAACAAATCACCATCCACCGAAACAAAACCCTAAACAAAAACAAGGGACCATATTGGCCTAGGATGAGGCTGGGTTCAAGGCTCACCCAGTACCAGGAACCCCATGTCTCCCTCTCCTTCCCTCAAACCCCTTCTTCTGTGTGGGCTCCATTCTTGGAAAGGGCCTCTCCTTGCAGGGGTCAGACCTCAGACCCACCGCACAGCATCCAGACTCGAATCCACCAGGAAAGAGACAGACTTTACAATAACGCCTGCATGGGTCTTGAGAATTTAGTGACTGGGTCATGTGATGTCCCTGAACAATCACAAGGTCCCTGGGAATACAGCGTAATGATTGGTTTTGCCATTGGCCATGCACTTCAACCCGGGCCACCAGGTCTGAAAGTAAAAAGATGGGGTTACTGGAAAAAAGATGCGCAATGGTGTGGAGAAAGCCCACCATGTGGGGTTTAGAATCTTAGGGTCTATCAAATGAGCTGTGGGATTATTAGGGACATCAGGAAAAGATTCTTTTTTTTTTTTTTTTTTTAATGTTTGTTTATTTTTGAGACAGAGAGCTGAGCTGTCAGCACAGAGCCCGACTTGGGGCTCAAACTCACGAACTGTGAGATCATGGCCTGAGCTGAAGTTGGACGCTTAACCAACTGAGCCACCCAGGTGCCCCAGGAAAAGACTCTTTAAGGAAGAATATATCCTCTTAAAATGAGAAAGGACTGATAATTCTATGTTTAAACAAATTGGAATGCTTGGTGTGGGGAGCTCAGGGCTAGGGAGTCCTAAAGGAACCTTATGTTACCTGTATGTTCCTCCGGTTATGCTTTTTATAACCCCGTAATTTGGTGTATTTTTCCCTTCTTCAACCTTCAGTGCATGCAATTTATAAACACTTTGAGTTTTGCTTGATAATATGCCAAGATATATTCAACTGTGACAAGCATTTATATTTTTCTATTTCTTGATTTATTCATGTTTTAGATTTTTCCTAAACTGCTGGTGAAATCTCACGGCTTTATTTCAATAGGCAACTTTCTAAAACAATGTTTCATTATTTTCTTTGTAAAGTCACAAATGTGGCAATTAAAGTGCTTTTAATTTCCATTAGGCTTCAAAGTGCATTTCTTCAACTTCATATCCAAGTACTATTTTTAAGCATCCCTTTTAAATAAAAGCCAACTTTTAAGGAAAAAAATGTCTTTGTACCCATTTCAGGATAGTAGTGAGGCTTTTAAAAAGCATCGAATTTAGTGCCTCACGTGTAGTGGGCTCTCCATAAATAGAAACCCCATTTGTTCATTTTTAGGAACCTTAAAATTTCTGATGAAAAAGAAAAGGAATATATTCAGTACAGTTTGTAGAGATGGTGATGTTCATGTTTACCAAGAGGTTATAAGATTTGAACATACGTTATAGTTTCAGTTTAAATATATCATTTAATAGGGGCACCTAGGTGGTTCAGTTGATTAAGCATCTGATTTCAGCTCAGGTTCTGATCTCGAGGTCCATGAGTTCGAGCCCGCATCTGAGCTGACAGCTCAGAACCCGGAACCTGCTTTGGATTCTGTGTGTCCCTCTCTCTCTGGCCCTCCCCTACTCATGTTCTGTCTCTGTCTCTCAAAAATGAATAAATGTTTTAAAAAATAAATATATCATTTAATAATTAAAAATGAAGTAGAGAACAAATTATAAGAATTGGTCAAAAATCACCACACTCCATTTGAGGATAACATAATGTAAATGAGAGCCAAAACCAAAATGCCAAACTCCCTGGAGAGCTTTCTTCTTCCCACGTTAGTAGAAGTAGCTAGGCAAAGTGATAGATTTCATTTCTGAATAAATGAATAGCCTTGCTGGGGAGAGAAAACCTGGGCACTTGGAATAAGCAAGAAATCATTTAGTGCAATGTTGTGTGATGTTGACTTACAGAGGACTAGGTCGATGAGCAAACACTGGTCATGTTGCCCTCACCAGGTTGGAAAGGTGAAGGAGGGAGGAAGAACACTGTGGGTAAAGGGTCATCCTGAGCAGTAGTACAAAGTGGGTTTGAGCCTGGCACTTATGGGGCACAAAGGATGCCACTTGCCTAGAGGATTAGGTATGTGATTAGAACGAAGCCCAGATAATTAGGGTGAGCCCATTAGGTGGAGCACTTGAGAGCTGGGCAGAGGTGTTCGGATCTGATGCAACGAGGAAGAAAGCCGTGCTTTGGGAAGATTCGCCTTCCTGCCGTGACGTGGATGTGCCACACAGCGGAGAGACTCTGGAATCAGGGAGGCCATCTATATGCTACTGTAATAACCTAGAGGTGAGGTACACCGGACCTCTCCAGGGGGAGCATAAATGGAGAGCAAAGAGCTATGGGAGGCTGTGTCGAAGGAAGAAATGACAGCGTTGGCTGTCAGACTTGACTGTAGGGATGGAGAAGAGAAAGGAAATAACGTACATGTTTCTAAAGCCAGAGGCTAGAAAATTGGTGGCATAACTCGCCTAGATGAGAGAGTCAAGAAGGGGAACCAGATTGAAGGTAGTACGTTCCGTTTGGACATACTGAGTCTAAAGTGGGTCAAAGGACTTCCAGGTAGAAAAATGAGACCGCAGCTGGTTCTGCAGGACAGTCAACATCTCTGCCTGAATCAGTTCCTCTCTTCCCCCGTGGTCCCTGCCCCCAGCCCACTGCCTCTTCGCCTCATCCCCTCTTGACTCCACATAGTGCAGTAGTCCTCACTGGTTTTCTTTCTTCCCGTGTCACCCTCTCTAATCCATCATCTTCCACGTCTTTGAAGTTTTTATCTTATTTCCATTATGCCCTTAATTTCAATTTCCAGATTACTCATTCAGTGTTTGTCTAGGGATATTAGAAATGTTGTCGTGAATTATGAAGGGAACTCCCTTGGCTTTTCTCTAAGAAAAGAAAGTAGTAAGTAAAGCAGTTAGATTACTTTCTGATAACTCACGAGTGTTGAACATTGTTTTTCTTCGGTATTTTGTCATTCTGAGACTGGGCCACAAGGACGACCCGATTTATAAGGACTGCGTCCGTCTCTGTTTCTGACTCTCTTACCAGATCTGAGTACCTGCAGGGTGAAGAGCGGAGCTTCCGCCTCTGTGAGTCACCAGAGCCTAGTGAAGTGTCTGGCGTGTGTTGGGGTTCAATGAATACTGGTTGAGATGAACGAAAGGAGAGAGAGCTGGATATCCGTTGTGGGCTATACTAGTGAAGATGGATATGGCTTCCGAGACAGGAATGTACTAGAACAGAGAGTAGGGAACAGGATTTGTGGGTAAGGGGCCATCTTCTCAGTGGTGCGTGAACAACCATGTACTGGTTTTTCTGAACAGAAGCAACAAAGCCGTGAGCCAGTAGTGTGGAGCCTGAGTATGCCAGTCCCTGTACTGTATTTGTGGTGTCTCTGTGTGAACCTTGGATACATGAACTTTTTTTTTAAGTTTACTTATTTGTTTTGGGAGAGGGAGAAAAAGTGAGAGCACAAGCAGGGGCGGACCAGAGAGAGAGAGAGAGAGAGAGAGAGAGAATCCCCAAGCAGGCTCCACACTGACAGCATGGAGCCCAATGCGGGGCTCGAACTCATGAACTGTGAGATCATGACCTGAGCTGAAACCAAGGGTGGACACTTAACCGACTGAGCCACCCAGGCGCCCTGGGTCCATGACTTTTGCACACGGCCAGCCACCTTCTTGCACATCCCTGAAGTCTGAGTCAGATATTTTGAATGGGAAAGCTGAAGAAAAAGCCATTTTGCTATTGTTTTACACTGAAGGAAAACTGCCTTAGAAGAAAATCCCCGGGAGGAATTTCGATTTTTCTCAGGCTTTGTATCCCTTGGTCCTTGTACACTAAACTATGCAAACACTGTTTCAAAATGGAATCTGTGCATTTAGGGTGGGATCAGGTCACACAAACAGGTTACTGACTCTGTAGATGACGTTGTCCAAACATCTCCGCTGGAAACACTACCTCCTTCTGTAAATATCAAGAACGGCAATAGGATTTAAAGCAAAGCCAACTGTACCTACTCCTAGAACCTTGCAGCAACTTGTCAAAGGTGGGGAGCTTGAACTTGACTTCTTAGGAGAAAAGCATAAGCTTAAACCTGCTTTTATCTGGGGAGAACTGCAGAAACAGGATCCAGGGATTTAAGAGCCAGTTACTGCATTTCAGAAATTCAAAATCAGATTGGTCCATTTGGAGCTTTTAAATGTATGCTTCCTATAGAAAACCCGCAACATCTCTGTCTTATGTGGCCATTACAGAAAAGATTTTGGATATTACCAACGACATAAACACTAATACAGTGAGCTACATAGTAAACGCTTTATCAAGCTTAATCCTGTTCTTTCTGGCTGTGTCCTTTAGAAGTTGTTACAGAAAACCTTTTTATCGAGATTGTGGTTACAGTTGATTATCCTACTTAATTTACTATTGCTTTTCTCTGTTTTCTCTCTTTCTTTCTAAATACTGCATTGCACTTGTCAGATGTGTGTTTTGGCAAAAGCCATCTTTGTGAAGTGGCATAATTACGAGTCGTGGCCTTCTGAGAGTGGTTTCCAATTTGGTGAGTCCAGCTGGGAAGATAATCATCTCAAGAACACATTCAGTGGCCAAGGAAACTCTAGAAAGAGGCAGACCCCCCCAAAGCCAAGGCTGTTCTCACTGGACTCCCTGCCTCTAGACTTGAGCCCTTCACACGGGCCACCCACACCATTCCTAGGCTGCTGTGGCCCGAACATTGTCCAAAGTCATTGCCATTGGACACCGTCCACACTCCTTGACAAGGTACCTATAGCCACTCATGATCTGGCCTCTGCCTCTCTTTGACCTGTTTTATACTTTGCCACTAGCAATACCCCTCGGACATCTCTCTTCCTCACATCACACATGCCACTCAAAGGGCAAAGACAGGGGCACCTGGGTGGCTCAGTCGGTTAAGCGTCCGACTTCGGCTCAGGTCATGATCTCACAGTTCGTGGGTTCGAGCCCCATGTCGGGCTCTGTGCTGACAGCCAGCTCAGAGCCTGGAGCCTGCTTCGGATTCTGTGTCTCCCTCTCTCTCTGACCTTCCCCTGCTCACGCTGCCTCTCTCTCTCAGAAATAAAAAAAACATAAAAAAAGTAATTTAAAAAAAAGGCAAGGACAAAGGTCCTCCTTCACTGCTGCATCCCCAGCCCTGCAACAGCCTGGCACGTGGAAAAGGTACAGGAGACACGTATGGCTGCACAGACCGCTCCCCTATGTCTGTTTCCTGCTGGCTCTGTCCATTTCTATTCAGCGCAAATATCTGTTCTTCTAAGAGGGTGAGGCACAGCGACGGCTTGCAAATCGTATGCTCTACATTTTATCTGTCACATGTGTCACCTGTTAGCCCTCCAACAACATGCAGTAAACAAACTCCGAGGTGACAGCAATCTGCTCTGCGACACCAGGCTTCCACTTTAGCTCCGCCTTCTGTCCTCTCGATTGGCCGCGTGGGGCCCCTGAGCTCCAGGTCTCCGACCATCAGAGGTTGCTGCACTTCGACGAGAGCCGGGGCAGCACTGTTAATGTGACAAGTTGATCTTTGATGACAGCTCTCTTGCCCCTGTGGCTTTACTCCACTGTCTCTCACCCACCTCGTGCCCTGCCTCACCCTTCGGGAAGGGTCTGAAATCGGCCTTTGCACTTCATTGCACCTGGCGTGGGAGCGGGGGGTGGGGGGTGGGGCGGGGGTGTTGGAAAATCAACCCCGACCGAGTGCCAGGCTTGCCTGCTCTGCTCTGTGCTCACCGCTCTGTTAGCAGGTATCAGAATTCTCATTTTATGCCCAAGGAAAGTGAAGCTTAGTGACGCTAGTAGTGGGGCGATGACAGAGACAGGAGATGGGAACACGGTGTCTGTAGAGTCACATGGATCTGAGTTCTTGGGTCCTGGTTCCACCGATGGCTGTTCGTTCCTCCTCGAGCAGGCTGGTTGGCCTCTCTAAGGCAATACCCCAGTCTGCGAAATGGGAGTCCTCCGAGCAGAGAGTCTGATGCTTGGGAGCCCCAGACAAACAAACAGTAGATGCTATTATTTTTGTCACTTAGAGAAGGGTCCCACGTCTTGCGAGGGGCAGAGCTGAGATTTGAACCCAAGCCTGCCCGGCTCCGCAGGCAGCGCCTGTCCCCACGGTAGCACACTCCTCCGGGGCCTCCAGCCAGCAGGCCGCCAGTGCTACGTGTTAAAGGAACATGAACAAGTCGTTCGACTCACAGATTCTCGGGGCCTCAAGAGGTTCCGTGTCAAAAGGGAGGCCGGTTCAGAGAGGTGGAGTGAAGAAAAAAAATGTTCAAATCTTGTGTCTCACAAGAAAAGCATCATAAGGGAAAGGGTTTATTTTTTCAGCTTTAGTGAATTGCAAGGTATTCAGTTGACAGAATTATAAGATATTTAAGGTGTTCAATGTGATTTGACATACGCGATGAAAGGATTCCTGCCGTTGAATTAATGAGCACATTCATCACCTCACGGATTCACCCTTTGTCTGTGGGTGAGACAGGACACTTAGGTCCTGCTCTCTTAGCTAATTGCAATTAATTATACAACACCGTGTAATTAACCACAGTCGCCACGTTATACAGTAGATCTCGCTCCTTACCTTACAGCCGAAGGTCTGTGTCTTTTACCAACTGCATACTCTTTCTCCCGCTCCACAGTCATTTTGCTTTTCTTTCCTTCTGTTTTTTTTTTTTTTTGGCAGCTACTTTTCTAATCTCTATGAATCTTTTTCTTTTACTTCCTTTCCTTTCTTTCTCTCTTTGCTTTTTTTTTCCCCCTAGATTTCTCATAGAATGATATGATGCAGTATTTGTCTTTCTCCGTCTCGTGTATTTATTTCATTTAGCGTACTGCCCTCAAGTTTCATCCATGGTGTCATATTTGGCAGGATTTTGGAAAGAGTTTATTTATTTATTTAATGTTTATTTATTTTTGAGAGAGAGAGCACGCATGGGAGAGGGGCAGGGTGGGGAGGGGACAGAGGATCTGAAGGGAGCTCTGTGCTGTCAGCTTGATGTGGGGCTTGAAGTCACAAACCATGAGACCATGACCCTGAGCCGGTATCAAATGCTTAACCTACTGAGCCGCCCGGGCACCCCAGAAAAGAGTTCACTTTTAATGTACAACAAAACCTCTTTGAAATCCTCTAGCTCTTAGACATTTTTGTTTTTTACAAACGAGGCACGGGCTCCTCTCCCCCCAAATCTCTCTCCTTTCCCCTTCTGTTTGATACCACTCTTCTGCTTCCTGTTCCTTCTCCATCTAAACCCTGTTCGATAAATCAGCTTAATGTCTCCCTTTACTTTGACTTTATTTCCACTGTTTTTTCTCAACTCAAGTCTTCCCCCTGCCCCCACTTTTTTTTAAAGCATGGATTCTTAACCCCAGAAGCAAGTCATGAGGTCATTCTAGCAAACAAGCACCCTTCCTGCTTTGAAACGATTGGGAGAGGTGAAGAGAGGTGAACTTAAGTTGCCATGTTGCCTCTCCTGTAACTAACTACATTTTAAACCTTAGTGCTGATCATACTGTAAAACATACTGTCCCCCAGCTAAGGAATTTCAAGCACCAGCAGAACGGAGGGAGCATTTCGGAGGCTGGAGGGTCCTTCGCCTTCTGCACGGTTGCCCCTGTGCAATTTTCACCCTGGAATCAAAGCCCAGGGGTCAGGCCCTCAGCACCTTTCCAGAGCCCCGTCATCAAGGCTCCCTTTCTGCAGTGCAGCCATCTGTCCAGAGAGGAAGGGAGAGCCCAGTGTGACTCTCCCCTCACCCAGTGTAGTCACCGGCCCCCAGGCAGCATTGCCCAGCCCTGTCACCAACCCTTCTTGCTGGGTTCAGGGTGACCTTACTGAGCTGAGACTGCTGGAGAACTGCTTTCACCAGAAGGCTGTGAGGTTCACAGTGAGATACCATCCCGTTTTCTTGCAGCACAAACCGCCAAGGGGAAAAATGGAATCTAGGGAGACCTACAGGACTGTCTTTGTCTTTGCACTTAGCCCTGAATCCTGGCAAGATGCCAGCCTTGGTTGGGAGCCCTTGGGAGCCACAGCAACCTGGAGAGGGTGTGGGAGAGCGATCTGCGTCATATGACAAGTCTTTGTCCGAGGCTGATCTCACTGTTTACGTGAACTCTTTCCTTCTCTCCCTGATAATTGTGCAGTCATCAGAACAGCAAGCACGATTCGCGTTTGCACTTGTTGCCTTTGGAATTTCAGCGGTGTGCTACATAGGGGAGAAGGCACTCCACATACAGAGGTCTATATGGCGGCTTCCTCTTGCAGCGATGATATAGCTCTGGCATCCTTCTCAGTGATTCAGGACTCTTTCAACAAACATTTATCTGAATGCCTGATATATGCCAGGCATGACAGTGAACAAGATAGGTGTGACCCTTGTCTTCAGGCAGCAACTAGGCTAGTGGCCCGGGCAGGCATGGGGAGAAAAGATTCCAACAGTGCTGGATGCTCTAAAGCGGTACATGGGGCCATGGAACAGAAGTAGGGGAGCCCAATCTAGTGTGAGGAAGGAGTCTGGGAAGCCCCTCCCCACCAAAGGAAGTCATGTTTAAGTTGAGGCAGAAAACTAACTAGGCCAAGGGAGGAGCATTCTGAGCAGAGGGGAGAGCATTGTGAAGGCACTGAGGTGCCTTTGATGTCCGAAGAGGCTGGAACATAGAGACCAGAGGGAGAGCGCAAACTCATGCCGCCCGGAGAAGCAGGATCGCTCACGAGGAGCCCTGCAGGGAATGTAGAGGTCTAGGAGCTTATCGCAAAGGCACTGGGAGGTCGATGAAAGGATGGGTTAGGATCAGATTCGTAGTCCTCAAAGACTGTTCTGGCTGTGCAGGGTGGCGTGGGTTCCACAGGCCACTATCCCTTCTCTGTTTCACAGCCTCTCTCATCCCCTTGATTGCATCACCGGATGGCTGCGGCACTCTGGTTTTGGGAGCTGGTAGTCATGGCCCTGCCTGGAGTAGAGATTGCCCAGGCTGCGCCCTTGAAACTGGAGGTGTTGAGTGCAGAAAATGAGCCTGGTAGTGGCTTCTGAGTATTGGAGGACAGGTGACGAATTGTCAGGGGGTGACCCAGAGGGCTGGGCACCTGGCAGAGCAACAATCTCAGGGTTCTGGGGGATCAAATATGCACCCAAGTAGTTGCATGACATATGCTCATCTTCTCTCTGTGCTTCCATGTGACCCCTTTGATTCTGCCGGCAAGTTCCCTGGATTCTAAGTATTGTCAAGACCGGCTCCTCCCTGAGGAGTAAGACCTTTGAGCTGTGGATTATCTTTAAAACAACAGACAGAAAGTCTTTCATTTACTTTGATGATATCATACATCTCCTCCTTAATACCTAGCCCTGAAGAGGGAGAACAGGATTCATTGTAGTTTTTTTTTTTTTTTTAATTATATGAGTAAACACAAATACGTCAAAAGCAAAGATTTTAGAGTCTGACAGACCTGGGGTGGCAGCGTGGCTCGGACCTCAGGCAGATTATGTCGCCTCCATGAGCCTCAGTCCCCTCTTCTGAAAAAATAAAGGATCATGACACTGACTTAACACAGTTGGTGTGATGATGAAGTAGAGCTGGGAGCCACATTCCAGTGCCATGCTCTTAGCAACCAGTCATTTCAGGAGTCTTCCTGTCTTTATATCCTCAGCTCTGAGCATGGGCTGGTGCTCAACGGGAGCCTAGAAATATGAGCTTCAGTTCATTTCTTCTATTATCTTCATGTCAGCAGCACCCAGTCTTTCTTTTAAATGCTGCTCAAGAATCCTCTCCTCCGTGAGGACTAACCGTGCCTGATTTCAGCCCTGGAAGTAATCCCCAGGTTGTAGCCAGCAGCTATAATGAGTTCCATGCACACTCTCTGTTAGGATGCCCCCATGAGTTTTCGGAATGCCCTATAGACAGTTAGACATCTCAGCCTTTGATCTTAAAATGGTGGACCTGGGGCGCCTGGGTGGCTTAGTCGGTTAAGCGTCCGACTTTCACTTAGGTCATGATCTCGCAGTTCGTGGGTTTGGGCCCCGCGTCGGGCTCTGTGCTGACTGCCAGCTCAGAGCCTGGAGCCTGTTTCAGTCTGTGACTCCCTCTCTCTCTGACCCTCCCCTGCTCACGCTGTCTCTCTCTCTCTCTCTCTCCTAGAAATAAATTTTTAAAAAAAGAAAAAATAAATAAAATGGTGGACCTTTCTTTGTAGAATGGGCCCATCGCGATGTGTTCATGGCACTCATTCTTAAGTGCCAGTATATTTGATGACTATTTTTGATAGCATATTTGATGATTAAATGTAATCTAATAACTAAAAAATAAATAGCTGAATAAATATTCTAGGTGGGTCCAAAGCCATTACGAATGAGAAACGGCAGAATGTGATGTAGCTCTATTCTTAAAAAATCTTTTTTATTTCAGAAGTGACATATTTGAAAAGTAGAAATGTTATAGATAAGGCCCTATTAACCACCCTCTGATCTTGGTTCCCTACCTTTTCCTCAGAGACAAGCATTGTTATCAGTTTGTTGGGTGTACACATACAGACATATATACATATACACATACATATACATATACACGTATGTATATAGACACAAAGATAATATACACATATGTATTCCTATACAAAAAATATAACTTATATAAGATAGTTTTTTCCTATATAAAAGCTGTCATTTTTACATATTTACCCTCCATTTGCTTTATTTCACTTGTTATGTATCAGACTTCTATTTCTGTACATTTGCATACTTTTAAATTGTATGGAATTCTGCAGTATAGGTAAAACACAGTCTATTTAGTAATTGTGTGCCTGACAAATTGCTCTGTTGCTTACAATTTTCACTGTTCCAGGGGTATAAAGAGTGTCTTCAACAGGCCCCTTCGTGCAGTGGTAAGAGGTTTCCTATAGTTGATACTGAGGAGTAAAATTGTGGAGTCATAATGGTGTGCACGTTTTAAACTTGAATAGACTCTGCTCATTGTCCTCCAAAATAGTTTTATTTGCACTCTTGCCAGCAACATATGAGAGAACCCATTAAACCACATGCTTTCAACATTGAATATTATCAGACTTAACTTTTGCCATTCTGATAGGTAAGAAATGATACTTTGCTTTTTAAATTTTGCATGACTCTATTTTCAGTAATTTTTAAAAAATTTTTAAAGGTTTATTCATTTTTCAGAGACAGAGCATGGGTGGGGAGGAGCAGAGAGAGAGGGAGACACAGAATCAGAAGCAGGCTCCAGGATCTGAGCTGTCAGCACAGAGCCCGACGTGGGGCTCAAACTCACAGACCGTGAGATCATGACCCGAGCTGAAAATGGATGCTTAACTGACTGAGCCATGCAGGTGCCCCTCTCAGTAATTCTTAAATAAATTGCTAAGTTTCCAACGAACTTACAGAAGCATAAAGAATTCAGATGGGCAAGTGTTTTATGTCCGCTAATAACAGCCCTGTGCTACATGGTGTAGGCACTCATAGATGCTAGAGGAGTGATTGATTGCTTTGGATGACTTGAAAATTTCAAGGATTAAAATAATACAATTGACTTAAATCCCTTAATTCTGATTGCCCCAGACATACTTATATTATATCTATTAAGATATTATATCTACTAAGGATATCATCAACTCATTTCTAATGTCTACCTAACAGGACAATTTAGTGCCAGCCTGGAAAGAGCTTGCTACAGAAGCTGATTGTACTAAACTCAGAAAGTGTTAAGGAGTAAAAAAAAAAAACAACCAGGAAATAAGCTGGCACTTCCATAAAGTGCTAACCATCCCAAAAGTGAATGAACCAAGGAATAAAAGAAAACAGGGGGGAACATTTCATTGGAAGACTGTTTCTCTAAGGAAACACTTCACCAAGTAAGAGTCTGAAGGGCAGGCCATGAATTCTAGCATGGCGCCAGGCACCTTGGGAGCAGTACGAGGGTGCAACCCTAGGGTGTTTTTAAGTCCCCGACTGATTAGATCTGCCGACTTTGTGGAAAGCAGCCAGGCCACAGCAAGTTTCCTTATGTGCACACATAAGGAAGTGGGGTAGGACTAAAAGATCAAAATAAGCCTCCTCATTCAAGCAGAAATGGGGCCGTGATGGTCAGGGCTGTGGCCAAGGATTGCACCAGACACCGGAGGGGCCTCCTGGGACTCCACCCTATTCCTGGGCCTGCCCTCCCTGCCATCAGGTGGTCACCCTAGGAGGGTGTTCCATGGCAAGGGCACCACCTTTGAGGGTGCCTGGGATGCTCAGCTAAACAATTCCCTGGACAGGCAGTTTCAGCCTGAGTAAGAAGGTGGGATCCGGCCTGGGCCGTGCAGAGGAGGAAGGGGAAGTTAGATACATGGATGGATATGATGCATTGTCTTCTAAAGGTTCGCTACCTTGTCCCGCCCTCCATCTGCCACAGATAGTTTTGTCAACAGCAGTTCAAATTCTTGTCTTCCCTTCTCCTCCTTCCCACCACCTTTACTATCCATCACCCGGTGTGGACCTGGAGGACTTGGTACACACCGACAGCGGCTGGAAGACAGGGAAGGCGGGTGGAGGGCAGACCGAGCTGAGAGACTCCAGTCTTGCTGCACCATTAGCCTCTGGTGTAACCCCGCATCCAGTCAGGTGCCTGGCACGTAGTAGGCACGGAGCAAAGGTTCTTCAAATGACTGGCTAATTCAAAGACACAGGAGAAAAGAACAAAGAAGTAATCTGTGATGAGGAAGAAGCCGATGAAGGAGGGGATCAAAGGGAAGGAGGGAAAGGTTAGACTGACGGATTCTAACAGTGTCAGTAGAGAGAAGGAAAGTGAGCTTTTGATCTTTCCTTCTGGCTGCCTCCCAGTTCATTAGCTTGTTTGTTGTCCTTGGGCATCTCTTTGGGGAGAGAAGAATTCAGGCTTGAATTCACCAAGGACAGACGGACTCCCCCTGCTTCTTCTCAGGATCCTTTCAGTTCCAGCTGATGCTCTCAGCAGGCGTCTTTCTTGCACTCTGCTGGGTACTGGGGGAAGCCATTTCCACCACCAATCCCCACGGCCAAGGGCAGATGTGGCAGGCTGGCAACCCATTCAGGGAACAGGGACCCTCCGATGCCCTCGTAGTCAGGACCCGTGGCCTTTGGCATTTGTTGGGCCAACACTGCCATTATGCCTATAGACTGTGCAAGTTCACCGGTCAGTCCCTCCCTGGCCTTTGCTGTTCAAACCCAAATGTGCCTCTTTATTTTCATTAGTCCATATAACATCCTAAAATGTGTTGTTCACAATTTCTTAAGTTACAGAGCTTTATTGAGCTAAAATTCACATACTATACCACTGACCTATTTAAAGCGTACAGTTAAATGGTTTTTAGTCTGTTCTCAGAGTTGCGCACAATTTTAGAACATTTTCATCACCTGAAAAAGAAATCCTTTGTCTGTTAACAGTCACTCCTCATTTTCCCCCAACAACCCCAGCTCCAGGCAAGCACTAATCTATTTATCTCTCTAGAGATTTACCTATTTGTGGACATTCACATAAATGGAATAGTATAATATGTGACCTATGACTGGCTCCTTTCACTTAGCATCATGTTTTCAGGGTTTATCAGTGTTGTACCAGGTACTAGTATTTCATTTTCTTTATTGCCAAATAATATTCCATTGTATGTGTATACCATATTTTATTTGTCCATCTGTCATTGTTGGATATTTGGGGTGTTTCTACTTTGGGGCTATTATGAATCATGCTGCTTTGAACACTCTTCTACAAATCCATGTGTAGATATGGGGTCTCATTTCTCTTGGGTATATGCTTAGGAGTGGAATTTCTGGATCATATGGTAACTCTATGTCTAACCTTGAGAGGAGCTGCCAGACTGATTTCTGAAGTGGCTGCACTCTTACCAGCAGTGTTTGAAGGTTCCAAATTCTCCACATCTTTGCCAGCACTTGTTATTATCCACCTTTTTCTTTTTCTTTTTCTTTTATCTGCCTTTTCCTATGATAGCCATTCCAGTGGGTGTGAGGTGGTAGCTCATGGTTTTGATTTATATCTCCCTGGTAGCTAGTGATGTTGAACAACTTTTCATGTGCTGACTGGCCACTTGCATATCTTTTTTTGGCAAATCTCTATTCACATCCTTTGCAAGTGTTTTCATTTGGTTATTTGTCCCTTATCAGATCTAAATTTGCAAAAGTTTTCTTCTGTTTTGTGAATTGTCTTTTCATCTTATTTATGATGCCCTTTGAAGCACAATTGTTTAAATTTTATGATGTCCAATTTATATATACACTTTTTGTTATTGTTGCTTGTGTTTCTGGGATCATTTTTAAGAAACCATTGCTTAATCCAAGGTCATGAAGATTTATGCCTATGTTTTCTTTTAAGAGTTTTATAGGTTTTGCAATTACATTTAGATTTTTTTATCCTTTTTGGGTTAACTTTTGTACATGGTGTGAGGTAGGGGTCCAATTTCATTCTTTTAAATGTAGATATCCAGTAGTCACCATACACTAGTTGGTAAAACTCTTTCTCCATTGAATTGTCTTGGCACCCTTGTTCAAAATCAATTGATAATGCAATAGTTGCTTGCCATTTTAAAGGATTTCCTTATATTAGCCTTACAAAAGGCCACATGTCAGCGTCTTACACATAGTGTGTACTCAAAAATTACTCATCAGATTGAAGAAATGACAAATACCTCTCCATTTTAGTTCACTTTGAAAAATAAGGAGACAAATTCGGGGTGCCTGGGTGGCTCAGTCGGTTAAGCGTCCGACTTCTGCTCAGGTCATGATCTCATGGTTCATGGGTTCAAGCCCCATGTCAGGCTCTGTGCTGACAGCTCAGAGCCTGGAGCCTGCTTTGGATTCTGTGTCTCCCTCTCTCTCTGCCCCTTCCCGGCTTACACTCTGTCTCTGTCTCTCAAAAGTAAACAAACATTGAAAATTAAAAAAAAAAAAGGAGGCAAATTCGAGTGGTTGGATAGTTGCAGTTTATTTAATACATACCTCAGTTCACACAAAATTACCGTCAGCTGTGTGTTCAGGGCCTGAGCCCAGACAGTGTTTGATGAGCCAGAATTTTATCTGATGTGACGTTAGGAGATTCTTCTGCCCAAATAGACTACGAGTGTCTTGCTTTGGTTTTTAGTCATGGAGGGAATGATTCACAGGTGGTTTCAGTGACTTTGGGCAGTGTGATCCCCTTCCCCAAAGAAAGCCAGGTGCTTGGGTTAAAGAGGAGTTGCCCCCTGTCCTGATCTCCACATGGCTTCCAGCTCTCATTTTTAATTTCTATGTGCTGCCTCTCTCCCAGATTCACTTCTAAAACAGCATGAGACTGGCAAGAAGTCATTGGGTGGAATTTGTCAGCAAGCTTTGGACGCAGCTGTTTCCCGTCTTTTGGCAAAATCAGTGATTTGGCTTGTCTTCTGGATGGAATTAAAATTTTGTGACGGATGTCAAAAAAAGATGTACCCTAGGGTCACACAGATGTCCCACAACTTAGTACTATAGAGTTCATGAGGGAAAGAAATATAGATGGGCATTTTGCATGTAACCCTCAAGACTGGCAGGAGCATCAGTCTAAAAAGTGCAGTCTTAAAATTCCGTGTCTCAGCATCACTGTGTATGTGAATACTTGCTCAGACCACAAGCTTTGGAAATATACAGAACCTGTGTTAAGCTTCAGTTTCTTCTGCTATGAAATTAGAGTCACTCTTCCATCTTTCAGGCTTGAGAGGGCTGGCAGGGAGTAGGGCAGCTCAGGGTCTACTGCAGTAGCAGCTTTCACAACAATGTCTCCCTGACTGTGACACTTGGCACCCAGTAGGGTTGCCAGATAAAATTCAGGACACCCAATTAAACTTGAACTTCAGAAAAACAGTAAGTTTTTTTTTAAGTTTTTGTTTTAACGTTTATATATTTTTGAGAGAGGCAGAGTGCGAGCAGGGAGGAGCAGAGAGAGAGAGACAGGGAGACAGAATCCAAAGCAGGCTCCAGGCTCTGAGCTGTCACCACAGAGCCCGACGCAGAACCCACAAACCACGAGATCATGACTTAAGCTGAAGTTGGACGCCTAACCAACTGAGCCACCCAGGTGCCCCAACAATAAGATTTTTTAGTATAAGTGTGGCAGCAATGCTGAGGCCAGTTTCCAGGGTATAGGGCTGGATAGGACAAGCTCCATGGAGGGATTTGGGACATTGTACCTGGATAGATAACCTCTGTGCCTCAACCTCCAACTGTCCCAGAAAGCCCGAGAGCCTCTCAGATCATTTACATGAGTCACTCTCCTACTTGAATTCACTGGAGTCCATTTCTGTTGCTTGTAGCTGAGAACCCTGACTGGTGCAGCGTCTGTAACGTCCTTCTCAACAACTTGCCATCTGTCTTCTGTTCCCACCGCCCCGAGCCTTCCCTGAAGTCATCAGGAACCTCCCGATTGCACAGTCTCTCTGGGGTTTCTTGGTTCTGTACCTTTTTCTGGTGGAGGAGTGTATGGAAGACACAGTGCATCCATGACCACCCTACAGGGAGGAAGCTAGGGGAACAAATACCCGACCTCAGTATGCTGCCGCACAACCCCTCTGCTCAGTAGCTAGTGGTGCCCGTTGGCAAACCCAACTAGAAGCCAGTGGACAAGGGAGCCTTTCAGGACAGTGTCCTGGGACATGGAACAGGAAGGGTAGGGGGGAGAGTGAAGGTGGAAGGGCAGAAGGAATATATCCAGCACGTAGGGTATATCCACTGTCCTAGGTTCTCTAGAAGCAGAGCCTGAGATGGGAATTCTATGCAAGCGACTCCTGGAGACATTCCTGGAAGGCGAACTGTGTGAGGGAGAGAACAAGAGAGGTAGGATGGGCCAGGGGAAGGAGCTGGGCAGAGATGTGGTGTTAGGATTAGTCTAGTCTCAGCCTGATCCAATGAGTTGCTTTGGAGCAAAGGGACAGAAATTGTCCAGCTCAGAGGCAAGGGGCCTGGACTGGTGTACCCACACACACACTGACAAACACTTTTAGTTGATTATTTGCCGTGGAGTGTACCTGATATAACTGGCCAGGCCTCTCCTGGTAAGGGGGCTTCCTTCAGCCAAAGACAAGCCTTAGGAGAAGAGGGCAGCCATGAGCCATTAGCCATCAACATCCACCACAGCTAGAGGACGGATGCAGAGACCGGGTAAGTGGGCCTGGGTGGGCACCAATAGCATCTTCCAGAAGGACATGTACCACCTTGTTAACAGGGGGTAGCTCTGGGTGATGAGCTTCCTTTGTGCTTTTCTGTAGTTTACAGATTTTCCAACATTGATTTGGTTATTTTTGGAACAAGAAAATACATGTTAAATGAAATCCATGCGACAAAATCACCTGGTTTATTGCAGGCAAAAGTAACAGTAAATGGCCCCGTATTCCTGACCTCCAACAGTGACATCTTGACCACACCTGGCAGGTGATCCGTGCTCACTGTTAGCAGTGCCAGTCCTACAGCCTGGCCCTGTTTTTCTCCTTGTCATCAGAGCTTCTCAGCTTAGTTATCAGGCTTAAGGGGCCCATCCTTTAGCACTTAACAGGCACCAATTGTATGGCTCACAATCAAGTAGTTACCTAATGTGGCTAATGGAGAGCGGCACTGAGAGGAGACGAGACAGCTGGTGTTGGACCGTGAGTAATAATAAGTACAATATATGTGCCAAACATGTTGGAACCTTTAGATATGTTATCTTATTTCGTCCTTACAACAGCCTATGAAGTAGGGATTGTTATTCCTGTTTAATCAATGAGGAAGTCTTTGGATTGGGGATTAAGAAACCAGAGTTCTAAGTTTTGATTAGCCATCAGTGAAAACTGAAAACCCTGGACCAAATGAATGGCTTTCCAATTATGTTTCTAGGAGCCCTGAGGCTCAGCAGAGATGCCCAGGGAACGGAGGAGCTGCTGAGAGGACTGGAGTGGCTATTTGTGCCTCACCCACAGCAGCTCTGCCTTGATCTTTAAGTATCGGCAGGACTGGCTCCACAGGTATGCAACCAGTGCAGCTGCACAGGGTCTGCTGAGCTCAGAAGCACTCTGTGCTTAGGAGTTAATGCTCTGCAGCATTCTGGAAATGCTTAGTAATTGTATCTTTTAGGGGCGCCTGGGTGGCTTAGTCGGTTAAGCGTCCGACTTTCGCTTAGGTCATGATCTTGCGGTTCGGGCCCCGCATCCGGCTCTGTGCTGACTGCAGCTCAGAGCCTGGAGCTTATTTCAGAGCCTGTATCTCCCTCTCTCTCTGACCCTCCCCTGCTCACGCTGTCTCTCTCTCTCTCTCTCCTAGAAATAAATAAAAAAAATTAAAAAAAAATAATTGTATCTTTTATTCTGTAGTTTGTAAGTGAAGGCCTATGGAACAATGGAGCAGGTGCCAGGGGCTTGGAGCTCTGACTCACGGTTGGGTCTCTGTCCTGTTGCCTGTCTCCACTGCCTGCTCTTGGTCCCTGCTGCCCTCAGCCTCCTTTTTCTGCTTTGCTCTCCTCCTCCTGGGTTATAAGCTGGGTTGCATTGTCAGGGAGAGAAGAAAGGGAGCCGTGTTCCATGGCCTCTAAATCCCACAGGGGCCTGGCCATGAGCATGGGGAGGATGGGCTCAGATACATATCCTGAAGGTCTTAGATAAGAGGGTGGCCACCCCCACCCAGGCCGGAAGCACCGAAGCACCGAAGCACCGTAGTGCATTCCGTGGATGCTCTTACCCACCCTCAACCCAGACACCAAGTCATGAATGACATAGAAAATGGTAACATTTTGTTTGTTTGTTTTTTAAATTTGTTAAGTGTTTGTTTATTTTTGAGAGAGACAGAGCACAAGCAGGGGCAGAGCAGAGAGAGAGGGAGACACAGAATCCGAAGCAGGCTCCAGGCTCTGAGCTGTCAGCACAGAGCCCTATGTGGGGCTCGAGCCCACGAATTGTGAGATCATGACCTGAGCTGAAGTCGGATGCCTTACCGACTGAGCCACCCAGGTGCCCCAAAATGGTAACATTTGTATAGCCTGTTGTGGTAAGCAGTCAAGGTAGTACTGCCTACCCTTGAGTCCCACTCAGGAGCCCCAAAAGCTGATGGCACACAGATGGTAGACTTAGGTAGACTTAGGGGTCTCTGCCTCGGTCCTGTGTTCCCTTTTCTGCCCCCACCCCACGGGGCCCCACTCTTCCCTAGATAACAGGGCAAGTTATCTGGGAGCCAAGGGGACCCACCTGCCAAGTCCGCAGCCCTTCTTCAGCACTGGTTGTTTTATCCCCCAGTCCAACACAAACAAATATGTGGCCTTGCTGTGCATGACTAATGCACAGCTCACACCACTTGGGACTCACTGTGTGAATCCGACAGCCCTGGAACTGGTCTATCCACTATTAAGTCAGAGAAGTTCAGTTACACCAGTTCACCGTCGGATGTTCCAGCAATAGAATTTTTCTAAATGCTTGCATTCAGTGTATATATTTAAGCCACAGCAGGCAAGTAACAACAGTTTGGTTCCTGGATCACACTGAGAAGCTCTGTTCTAGACTGTTCTATGGGTGCAGAGACTCTGGAATTACCAGCCCAAATCACACCAAGCCTGCTTCCGGGTTTTCCTGGGCCTCTTCTCCTGATTTCATTCTCCAGGTTGGCCCTCCCCTGGGCCAAGGGGCAGCCGTTCACTGGGATCAGTAGAGATGGAGATTGAATATGTGTGCTGGGGTGTCCGTACACACGCATCTGAGGCCCTTTTGGTGTAGGATGGAAGGGGGTGTGAAAAGGGAGGTAGGCTGCCAGCTGATGGAGGAAGGGGCCACAAAGATTTGGGGCAAGAATCTGTTTCTCCGCACATCCGGAACACATCCATAGTGCCCCTCATTCTACAGCCCCTCGTTCTACCAATTAGGAAACTCTAGACCAGCCATTTTCTATGGTGACTTTCAATGTTTTGAATTCTGGTTTCTATCCGGTGGCCACAGTTGAGGGCCTCTTAGCATTTGTAGAGCAACTAGGTGATGTGTGGATGTACTGTGTGTTGTTTGGATCACTGCTTCCTCAGATGTGTGGGGACTGTGGCCTTGTCAGCTCTGCCTAGTCAACCAATCCCCCTACCCCCTTTGTATATCAAATATACTGTGCTTCTGATGCATTCCTCTTGGCAAACATTTTCTCCACATTCTAGGAAAGGATTTTGTTTGTTTTCCTTAAGTTTGATTAAAAGCAAAGCCAGGCTAACTCCCCAAAATAAAGGCAAATGACTTGACAATTTAAAGAAATCCACACAGTTAGCCAATAGGCACATAAATAATATGGTATCTCTAGTAAATCAAAAAGTCTAAATCCAAGCGAAAGAGCCCAAATGTCCATCGACGGATGAATGGATAAAGAAGATGTGTTACTCGGCAATCAAAATGAATGAAATCTTGCCATTTGGAACTACGTGGATGGAACTAGAGGGTATTGTGCTAAGCGAAATTAGTTAGAGAAAGACAGATATCATATGACTTCACTCATATGAGGACTTTAAGATACAAAACAGATGAACATAAGGGAAGGGAAGCAAAAATTATATAAAACTGGGGGGGGTAGACAAAAGATATCAGACTCTTAAATATGGAGAACAAACAGAGGGTTACTGGAGGGGTTGTGGGAGGGGGGATGGGCTAAATGGGTAAGGGGCCCTAAGGAATCTACTCCTGAGGTCATTGTTGCACTACATGCTAACTAACTTGGATATTAATTAAAAAAATAAATTAAAAAAGAAAAATGTAAATGCAATGAGATACTTTATTTTGCCTCTTAAGTTAGCAAAGATGAAAAACAAAAAGGAAACTATTCAGTGTTTTGTGAGGGTTTGGGGAATATTGCTATTTCATATACTATTGGCAGAGGGCAATAGGGTAATTGAATAAAAATTCATAGAGGTAAATCTGGCAGTGTATCACAAAAGACTTTAAAATGTGCAAATCCTTTGAAATCTTGAGGACACTGTTCCATATTTTCTTACATCCACTAGTTGTTGATAATAAGTCTAATGTTGGGACACCTGGATGGCTCAGTTGGTTAAGCATCCAACTTGATTTTCAACTTGGGTCATAATCTCGCTGTTTGGGGGTTCAAGCCCCACATCAGGCTCTGCACTGATAGTGGAGCCTGCTTGGGATTCTTCCTCTCCCTCTTTCTCTGCCCCTCCCCTCCCAAAATAAATAAATAAGCTTCAGGGGGAAAAAAACGTAATGTTGATCTCACTGTTGTTTCATTTTCCCCCCCACTTCTGAAGCTTTTTCTTGTTAATAATGGTGTTTGAAATTTCACTAAGCTCTGTCTAGGTTGAGTTTTCTTTGTATTTGTCTTGCCAAGTGTTTGGTAGGCTGTTTCCACTTGGAGTTCGGAGCTCCTAGTCAAGATTAGCTCTTTCTGGCAAGCAGCCCCTAACCTGAGGCTATCATTCAGTTGCTTCATTAGAACAGATGGCGCCCCTATCTTCTATCACTCGCACAATTCCAAGGGATGGAGGAGCTCTGTGTCGTGAACTGGAGCAAAGACCCAGTGTGGTAACAGAAGATGCTCTCCCTGCCCCCCGTCACTCAGGAGATGACCAGGGCTTTAGGAGCTCAATGCCAGGAACTGAGGCAAAAGACCAAATATGTATTTCTTATCATATCACAATATCCCGCCTCACAGCCCGCTGCGTCATTGCTGCCTGGCCTCAGGCCCTTGGCCTTCGTGTGGCTATTGCAGAGCCTCTGCTGGCTTCTAGTCTCCCACCTGGTAGCTCTCCCTCCCTCGTGCTTCCTGGGCCCCCTTTTCTCTTTTCCATCAGATACTCATCATCCATGAATTCCTTGGTGTCGCCCTCTTGCTTTCCAGTGTAGTTAACCTCATTCTATCATTGCTTGCCATTTGTCATGGAAGAAACACATGCTCAGTCCAAGATCTTGAGATGGACTTGAGTATAAAAACTCTGTACAACCAGTAATTCCCCTTGTAGGAATTAATATTAAGGAAGGAATTAAGAATAAAGCTTTAACCCCAAGGAATTTCAAACACAGTAACATTTATTGTGAAAACAACCAAACTGGGGGGGACTGAATAAGTGGTGACACAGGGGCGCCCGGCTGGCTCAGTTGGTTGATCGTCCGACTCTTGATCTTGGGATCATGAGTTCAAGTCCCATGTTGGGCATAAAACTTCCTTAAAATAAATAAATAAATAAATAGATAGATAGATAGATAACACATCTACACGATGGCAGTCTAAGTGTGAAAACTACTATGGCAGAATATTTAATTGAATGGAAAAATGTCATTGACGTATTGTTACATAAACATTTCAGTTTACAAAATTATTTTAAAGTCTCATTTTTGTTAAAACACACACACACATATTCTTTTAGAAAAGGGTAGTGCTGCATGCTGGGATTCTGGTGACTTATTTTCTTTGTGGGTTTTTTCCACACACTCTTGGGGATTGTTTATGGCAACTGTCACATGTCATCCTTCACTTCCCTCCCCAAGGTGTGCTGGAAGATGGACCGTCCTCCAATGGCGTGCCCCGATCTACAGCCCCAGGTGGAATATCCAATCCGGAGAAGAAGATGAGCTGTGGGACCCAGTGCTCGAATCCCCAGAGCCTCACCTCAGGCCCTCTGACCCAGAAACAGAATGGCCTTCGTACCACGGAGGTAGGTGACAGCCACAGAACCCACGTGGGACTGGAGCCAGGGGAGAAGCTTGCTTCGGTACTGGGCTACGCACACCGAGATGGCACCCGGGGAAGAGGCAGGGACAGCAGTGGAAATTCTCCATGCCCCCCGTGTGGAGGTTGTTGCAAAGAAAATGGCAGGACCCCACCCCACCCCAACCCCTGCCTTGAGGTTTGCTATGTTTTTATGAATCAGGGGAAATGGGCCCTTGCTATCTGCACTCTGAAGGGGAAAACGTGTGTTTGTTTAAATACATCTTTGTTCAGGGATCTCCTTTTCACCGCGGCTCTCACCGTCCTGGCACCGGGGGCTGTGCTGGTTACCAGAACCAGGCTTCGGCTGCGTGGTTGCAGGGCTCAGGGCTGACCGGGAAGGAGAGAGAAGACCGGTGTGGTGGGAGGTGAGCCGGACGTTTTACGGCACACCCTTTCTCCGGGCAGGCGGTGGGAGCGTCCCCCAGGGGGGCTGTCATTGCAGAATGTGGCGGCAGCATCACCGTCAGACTACTAGTTTCTGGCTGTGGCACCCGGAGCCAGCGGGCATCCTTTGCATTCTTCCCTTTCACCCAGAGGTCTTGCTGGGACGCGCTCCTCCAGTTGGCCCTGCCTACTCCCCGGGGAAAGAATGCCCTTAAAAGGCCCCCCACAGCCTCCGGGGTGGGGGAGTGGGTTGGAGGAGGTGGGGGGCCTCCTCCCCTTCCTCCCTTCCTCCTCCACCCCTTCCTCATCCCCACGCCCCATCCTCTGCAGAGTCGCTGCTCACCTGATGCTGACTGTGCAAGCCCCACCTCCTCCCCCACGTCCCCTGTCAAAATGTACTGGTCCTGGGCCTCGGGCCAGTGGGGCCAGTGCCGCCTGTTTTCTGAGGCTGCAGCCCGTTCTCTATCAATAGAAGTCTTGCTCCCATGAGTGAGTTGCCTCTTTAACCCTTGGTTAGAAAACCCGTTGCAAATTCAGCTCTGATGCTCATTAACTAAGTGGCCTGGCAGGACCCACTTAATCTCTCAGAGTCTCAGGTTCCTTAGCCACACACCAGAAATCATTCCAAAATGAGAGAACAGCAGGGACTGCTCTTCGTAAACTGGGAAGTGCCATAAGGAAGGCAGCAAGGATCAGCAAGGGGTGCGTAGGGACACAGCACCGCAACCTGGTGAAATGGAACACCGGTGCTGGCTCTTCAGACACTGTAGAAAGACATGGGTGGGGGAGGTGGACTTGAGGTTGACCTTCCTGCGGTCCTATATCGCCTGCTTGGCCTGTGCATGAGCTGGCCTTCTAATAGCAATTTTTTTAAAGTTTATTTTGAGAGAGAGAGAGATGGCGCGTGCAAGTGTGAGGGGGCAGAAAGAGAGAGAGAGAGGAGAATCCCAAGCAGCCTCCACACTGTCAGCACAGAGCCCCACGTGAGGCTCAGATCTTGCGAACCGTGAACTCATGACCTGAGCTGAAATCAAGTCAGACGCTTAACCAACTGAGCCACCCAGGCGCCCTCTCTGAGCTGGCCTTCTCGAGACCTTATAACCATTGTCTCTCCCAAGGGTAGGCCCCACAGAACTGTGCTCAGAAGCTCAGTGACTACTCTAGTGCAGGCCTTGACTTTCACTCCCTGCCTTCCTCCCGACACATGTGCTGTCACCCTTTGAGTCCAGACGGGTCATGGTCGGCAGGGAGCAGCTTTGCCTGGTGTGTGGGGTCATCCACAAACACTTGGTTCCTGGCTCCATACTTCATCATCTTAAAATTGTGCTCTGCAATTTGCCAAGTGCTTTTGGGTCTGCTGGTGCCTTAAATTCTTCCAAGAGCATCTTAGAATAAGCGTCACCACTAATCCACAGAAAAGGAAACAGTTCATTTGACTTACGACATAGTTGCTAGAAGTGCTGGAGGTGGGTGCCAGGGACTTTAAATCGAAACAGGTGACTATTACAGAGATGGAGCATAGAGATGCTATTGAAGAAGAAGGTATCAGTCAGCTACGGCCACAGTAATGCTGCACTCCAAGCACACCAGTGTCCAGTAGCTTCAAACAACAATCTTTTTTTCCCCTCTTGCAGTCAGCTGCCACTTGAATGGCTAGGCCTCACTCCAGGCTCCAAGTGTAGCTTAATCTCTTCCATGTATATTATTTTGGGAATCAGGCCCAAAACACAGCAGCTCTCTGAGGTGTATCTTCTCATGACTATGGTAGAAAACCGAGAGGGCAAAACCAAACTTCTGGAACACTTTTCCTGTCTCTGCTCATATCATGCCACCTAATCTCCTATTGGCCCAGACAGGTCACATGGTTAAGCCCAACATCCATAGGGCAAGGAAGTATACATTGTCCCCAGGGGAGAGACAGCAAAGGATTGAGGGCAGTAATGCTATCTACCACACATAACAGTACATCAGGAAAACACCCATGTCGGTCCTAAGGGCAATGAGTTTTTTTCAGATGACACACCCAGGTACCATCATCCGTATGAAAGCATAGAACATTATCATTACCCCAGAAATCTCCCTCGCGCCCCTCACCATGGTGACTGGGATGTGCCAGTCACTGTCCACCCCTGCAACCTAACCACTCTTCTGACATCTGGCATTATAGACCAGTTTTATTTATGTTTTAGACTTTTATAAATGGAATCATATGGTACGTGCTCTTTTGGGTCTGCCTTCTTTTGCTCAGTACAATGCTAGTGAGTGTCATCTATGGTATTGTGAGTTGCAAAGATTTCTTCATTTTCATTGTTATGTCTATTTTGGTCTGTAAATGTGACCATTCTACTTGAAGGACATTAAAGTTGTTTCCGGTTTGGAGCTATTGTGAACAACACAGCTATTAACATTTTTGTGCCGGCCTTTTGATGGACATTCCTTTCTTTTTGGTATATACTTAGGAATAGAGTTGCTGGCTCATAAGATGGGGATATATTATACTTTTATAGATACTGACAACTAGTTTTCCAAAGTGGTTATACCATTTTGCATGCTAACCAGCAGTGGGTAAATTCCAGTTATGGAACATAAGAACTTAAAGCCATTAAGTTGTGCTCAGTCTTCCTTAGGCCTGTGATAACAACCTTGCAGGCAGGTATAGGATACTAAGCACTTTGTTATATTATCTCACTCAATCCTCACAATGGCTCTAAAATGTTGATATTATCTCCAGTTTACAGATGAGAAAAGAGACTCAGAAATAGCCAAGGGAAGCAGTCCCCACCACACACATACACACACACACACACACACACACACACACACACACACACACACGGTGGATTCCGCCCTGGGGGAGGGAGTGAGGACCTATACACACACCTGACCAGCACAAGTGGCACTCCCGGATAAGCCATCTGCGGGGCTTGTTTTCACAATGCAGTGAGCAATGGCTATGTTGTAACTACTTCCCAAGTAAGATCAGGGAGCAGACGGCTTCGGTTCTGCGTGTTAGGACAATTGCTGAGTGTATCAGTGGCCTCTGTGTCCCAAGACCTCACCAGCCACCAAACATCTCGAGTTCCTCGAAAGCCGTGGCAAAGCTTTTCTATCTACAGTGTGAGTTTACAAGACATGTTTACCTCTGGTTGAAGTTTCTGTCCGCAGAGATGTCTCATACCAACACAGCTCTCAGCTGTGAATCTGCTCAATGATAATCGTTTCTTCCTAAACCCTCTGTGCCCTTCGGCATTCTATCTCTTCCTAGCTGGTCTATACTCTGGGCTAAAGCTTCCTGCGTTTTCAGCATCCTACTCAGGCAGTATCCACTCGCCTCTTCCATCTTTCTCTACCCGCCCAGGATGACGTATTACCATTTCACGGCGTCCCCCTGTTTATCATCAGGCCACCTGGATAATGGACTTTGGGCACTCTTTAAAACTTTCTTTCTCCAGAGGAACCTGTGCATGAAGTGTGCATCTTTATGCACCTGCGTACTGCAGTGTCCCCATTCAGATTTACAAAACAGGTTTGAGTGTTAAAAGCAATCTTTGGTGGCCCTGGAAAATGTCAGTTCCTAAAAGCATTCTTTGAATTCGTTCTTGTAATGTTCTTCCACTGAGTTGCATCTATGTGCCAGGTGTTGTTCTTATGCCAAGGGTCCGGGAGTGGAAAAGGCACACATGCCCTTTACTCCAAAGTAGCTGCCAGTTTTAATGGGGTGAGGCTGGGGTGTCAGACAATATAAAATAAATGAACAACAGCTTTATCAATTTGAAATAGTGCTATTTATTTCAAGGAAATAAAAGACCACTAGGAGGGGAGGGCAACCCCTATGGTTCACACAGATGCCACCCAGAGGTTCAGATTGCTTCCCGAAGAGTGACGGGGACAGCGAGTGGTGCTAATTGCTGTGAGCAACAGCATCTCGTGTTCTGGGCCGCACTCCACTTCTGTCCCATCAAACAAGCCTTAGCTTCCTTATTTCAGTTCCTTCTGGCCCCTGTCTTGTGCCTGGTGTTAACAGGTGACAACTAGCAAAAAAGATGTGACAAAAACGATCTTTCGCGAATGAGAACAGTCTCCGTAGAGAGCACTTTCTCTTTCTCTACTGCACCTTGACTTCCCCCAGTCCCTTGGGGCCTTTGTGACACCTCAGCACCTTAGTAATCATTGACTGGGCCTCCTTCCCCCAGCTCCTTCCCTGAGCTCAGCAAGAACACCCGAGGAAGTTCTTAGCTGCTAATTGATTGTTCAGGAAGTCTGCGCTGCCTCCAAAGCTTTGCTCTTGAATGTGCCAATTTCTCAGGCTTAGGATCCCTCTTTTGCTCCCCCTGAACCACCTCTTCAAGTATTTGGCTAAGGTCGAAACATGTATGAGGATCTGCTCTGAGCAGATAAAGCGTGACTGTGTGGCTGGCCTCCCATTGAGCCTTCGAGTCTTCAGAAACTGAGTCATTTTGAGTTGCTTTATTGTTCTTGGTGAAGCGGCCACCAGACTGTGCTGAAGAACTTGGCTGATGTCTGGTTCTCAGCTAAGGAGCTCTCTCCTTCTGCTCCCCCTCCCCCCACACCCAGTGTCTGACTAGTGTCAAGGTTCCGTCCAGTCCAGGGACGATGGGTGAGGCCTCACAGAAATGGCCGTGGCCAGAGAGGAAGGCCTGATCCGGAAAGGAGGGTGGGACAAGCCCAGAATCTCTCCTGGGTGGTGGTAATATGAGATATAGGAGAAGAGTTTGGAAAGTAAATAGGAGTTTCTCTTAGGAAAACAAAAACATGTCATCAAAAGGAAGGCGGGGACAAAAGAAACCACTGAGGAAAACCAGAGAGGGAGACCTGTCAGAAGGCCACTTCGATGCACATTCTAGTTCGAGCCTGGGTAAAGGAGACAATTTAGCAGTAAAGGGATGTGGAGGGTGTGTGTGTGTGTGTGTGTGTAGTGACTTCCACTACCTCTATATATGCATCCATATACTGGCTGCTACCTTATATAGGTGAGGAATTACAAGACTGACTATTCATCTAAGGGTCTGTAGAGAAACCAATTCAATTAGAAGACCCTCTAATATATTCTTTAGTCCCTTGCCCCTGGGCCTGCTTCAGGGCTCTGCACCTAGTATGTGCTTCCTAAGTACATGTTGACTAGATGGGATTGGCTTAGTATTCACGAGGATTAGAAAGGTTTCCCACGGTACCACTCCTACCCAGCCCCCCTCCAGCACCCCCATCATGTGATTGATGACTGTTCTGTGGGGTCCTGTGCTTTCTCTCAAGCACCTATTGCTGCTTTCCTAGTGTGTGATCTACCTGAGGTTCAAGTCGGAAAGCAACACTCCATTTAGCACTCACTACCTGATGGATAAAATCCCCTAAGTGAGAACCTTGTGTGGGGCTGTGGTCTGCACAGGATTTGCTCCAGGCTTGGGGACTTCTGGAGAGTTTTTTGCCTGTGGGGTGATCTGACCCCCGCATTTGGAGGCTAGCATCCTGGCCCCCGGTGGAGTTGCTGAGATCAGTTGTTTCCTGATGGGAGCGCCTGTGTGGCTCAGTTGGTGAGCATCTGGCTTGGTTTCAGCTCAGGTCATGATCTCACAGTTTGTAAATTTGAGCCCCATGTTGAGCTCTGTGCTGACAGTGTGGAGCCTACTTAGGATCCTCTCTCTCTCTCTCTCTCTCTTTCTCTCTCTCTCTCTGTCTCTCAAGTATAAATAAACTTAAAAAACAGTTGCCTGATGACCTCAAATTAATGCCTTGAAGCAGCAGCAAATAAAATCCCAGAATTTCGGAACAGCTAGATGTTATTGTCTGTCTCCCTTTAATGGAGCTTGACTGAAAAGAAGAAAAATGTCTTGAGTAGCAGCTGACAAGGCTTGATCTTCAAACTTTTGGGAAGGAGAAGAGGGAGCTGATATTTTCAGAGTGTCTACAATGACCCTTACACACCACATAGGGCACCAACCTACCCCTCACCTAGGGGGAAGCAGCTGCATTTCCCTCTAGGGAAAACGGGCTCAGAACGGGTAGGTACTCGGCCAACATGGCACAGGAAGGAGTCATTTGTCTGTGTCGGATTTCAAACTCGGGTCTATCTGCCTCCAAACCCCATGCTCTCCATTCTCATCACCAAAAACAAAACGGTGGAGAATCCAGAATAATCTTTGGCAGAGCGGTGAAAGGCTGGATGTGGGACCCAAGACTGCCATCTTTAGTTCAACACACCCCCTATATTGACATTGGCCTTGGGCAACTTATGTTGCCTTAAGTGACTTCTGCTGCCTCATCAGGAAAGGGACCACAATGCTATTTCTGGCCGTCTCTCAGGGATGGCGCAAGAAATGATCAATTGTGAGCATAATGCAAACACTGTAGGAAAGTTCTAGGGCAGGGCAGTGCAAACAAGTGCTGTTCCCAGGAATTGTTTTCTCTTTCTTTCTGAAGGTTTCTTTTCATACTGTGTTCGTCAGGTTATTTATTGGGTGTCTATTCTGTGTTACGCACTAAATTGTATTCTGGGGATCCCATGGCGAACACGACAGATTGGGTCCCTATTTTCTTGAAGTTTATAATCTGATGAAGATATAGAAAATACACAAGTAGACCAGCAAATATGTAATGCAAGCCATGGTTGAAGGCCAGGAGGGGAGTAAAGAACACTGGGAGAGAGAATAGGAAGGCCCGCAGCTCATATATGCTTAGAAAAGCTCCGAAACGTTCCGTGAGAAATCATTAGCTGTGGTTACCCCTGGGGAAGGTGCAAACATGGCCAGAGTGTGGGAGCAGTGTTACTTTTCATTGTGCCCTTCTCTACTCTTTGAATTTCTTTTACCAGAATTATGTACATCTTTCATAAATAAAAAAAAATACACTTATACCGAAAAATTGCTGTCTGATAAATCATAATCTCCGTAAGCCTTGCTTCTCTTTATTGTGCGTGAGGAAATGTGGAGCGGTCCATATGATGCCGTGTTGGGGATAAATATACCTGTGGAGTCAAAGGAAAGTTGAGAGCACGTGTATTCCCATTTGAGGGGAAGATGAGAGAAGGCTGAGTGGACTCAGCCACACCCCCAAGTCCAGGCCTCCACGGGACAGCCACACAGCTCCCGCTGCCACGGGGAATGAGCTGCGTCATTGACCTCTAAGCCCCCAGAGAAACAGCCCATCTGGATGTGAGGCTGCTGGGAAGGCTTTGGTTACCCTTGAGAAATGGCAGCCAATAAATTACTTTTAATTAAAGAGGCAGTATCAGGAGGACTAAAATCCATGATCCACGGAGTTCTACACCTGCAGAAATTAAAATGAGGCAGAAGGAAGACCAGGAAAGCGGTAAAACTGAGTGAGAAATAAGAGGTGGCCCATTAACAAGAGTCGGTGGTGACAAAACTCACAAAACAAGGATTTTAGAAGTGGAGCAAGGACTGAATTAGCAGACAGCCACAGAAGAAGAAAGGTGCCAAATAGGTTTCTCTCTTCACTGCTCTGGGAGCCAGAAGATTTTTTTAAGCCAGTAATTGCAATTGGGACATGTTTTCTTAGTTAAATAAAGAGAGTGGGATGTTAAATAAGAAGGGTATGGCTGGCTGAGAACCACATCAGAGAGGAAAATATGTATAGTACAAAATGTCAGAGGTTCTTTTTTTAATGTTTGTTTATTTTTGAGAGAGACAGAGACAGAGAATGAGCAGGGGAGAGTCAGAGAGAAGGAGACACAGAATCTGAAGCAGGCTGCAGGCTCTGAGCCGTCAGCACAGAGCCCGACGCGGGGCTTAAACCCACGAACCATGAGATCATGACCTGAGCCGAAGTCTGGCACTTCACCGACTGAGCCAACCAGGTGCCCCTAAAGTGTCAGAGGTTCTGAGGAATAAAGGGGACAATTGTTCCACGTATCCATATAGCCCTTCTTTTGTAGGAGGGCAAAGCAGCTCCTCAGGGCTTCTAGAGAAAATAATCTGGCATTACAGTCCTCTGTCTCATCTTTTCTCCCTCTCCTCTGGGCTTGAAATCTGAGATTTCCGACTTGTAACTAGATTACAGCAACCACCGACCTCCTGAAGGTCTGTGCTGCCGTGAAAGGGGTGGGCGCCTTTCTGCTGATGCCTCTGGATTGAAAGCTTCTGTTTTATAAAACACTTCCAAGAGAATGCCCTGTGTTCTAATGTTTAATTTGGTAGAATTGATACAGTGTAACTGATTGAAAGGGGACTTGTTCATGGCGTAGAACCTGTACCCATCACTGGAGTCCAGAACTCCGGTGTCTTTTATGCACACCTTGCAGAGTTATCATCCTTGTTGTTTGGACATAGTAGTAGCAACAGCCAAAGTTTAGGTAGAAGAAGAAGGCTTTCCATTTAAATTTAGAATGTTCAACATCATCATTTTGCAAACAGAATTAATGTTACATCTAACTGGGGCAGCTGATGGTTCTGGTTTGCAGGGCCCCGAGCAGGCTCCCAGAATGTAGGACTTCCCGTTTTAAAATGGGTCAATTTAGGGGGACCTGGGTGGCTTAGTCGGTTAAGCGTCCGACTTTCGCTTAGGTCATGATCTCGCGGTTCGTGGGTTCGAGCCCCACGTCGGGCTCTGTGCTGACTGCCAGCTCGGAGCCTGGAGCCTGTTTCAGTCTGTGACTCCCTCTCTCTCTGACCCTCCCCTGCTCATGCTGTCTCTCTCTCTCTCTCTCTCTCTCTCCTAGAAATAAATAAAACATTTAAAAAATAAAATAAAGTAAAATAACATAAAATAAAATGGGTCAATTTGGGTCAACCCAGAAGAAGTTGGTTACTCTATTAATGCTAAGTGACATGCTTAATTCTCCCCAAAAGCCTCACAGAGAATCAGGTATTATCTCCTGATTTTTCAGGTAAGGGCACTGAGACTCAGAGGTTAAAGCAACATGTTTTGTGACAGCTAAGTGGTGACAAAGCCTTGCCCTAAGTCCAGGTCTGTCTGGCCCCAAAGCTTGCTCTCTGAACACCACCCATAGGGCAGGCTTCCTCGGACATACAGATTTAAGAAATTACAAAAGGAAGGGGCACCTGGGTGTCTCAGTCGGTTGAAGAGCCGACTTTGGCTCGGGATATGATCTCACGGTTTGTGGGTTCGAGTCCCACATTGGGCTCGCCGCTGTCAGCACAGAGCCCGCTTTGCAGATCCTGCTTTGGATCCTCTGTTCCCCGCCCCCCCCCCCCGCCCTTTCCTTGCTCTCTCTCAAAGATAAATAAACATTAAACAGAAAAGAAATTGCAAAAAGAAAAATAAGAAATTGCCCCATTGTGCTTGAGATTAAAACCATACATGTGCTCTGGCTGTTCTGGGAATGACTATTGTATAGCCTTTTACTCTCTACTTGAACAGGCTAGGAACTTAAGAATCATGCAACTATTAAATTTTTGCTTCTAGTTTTAAGCTTAGAAAAGCAGACTGAAATATAGAGCAGAGCATTTGCTGTGTATAATCTTTACTAACCTTTTGTGAATCTTGCCAGCAACTCTAAAGAAAAGCAGTTACGCCATTTGGAAAGTTTACGTTTCCATTCTGGAAAGCTCTCTTACTGCCCACCAGTTTGAGAGGAATGCTGCTGTCACCTTGGCTCATTTCAAATACAGCCTCTGTGTCTCTATTCCGCACCCTAGTCCTCAAAGCTTGTATGAAGTTACACCCGAAATGGAAATCTGAGGGCATCAGCCTCATAATTGCCACACTTTTCTTTAGGAAAAACCAAACTGGTGGTGGGACTTGATGAGTTCTCTGCTTTTAGGGAAAAATAAACCCATCCTAGTCAGTGCTAGCTCTGGCACCAGTTCTGGCTTGGAAGAGCTGAGTGTAAGACTGAATCCTTAAACAGCATTGACTTCTGGTTGGAAAAGGAAGGGGACATTGACAAGTGCAGTGTGCTCATTCATTCATTCATCCACTAATTCAACTAATTCAACTAAACCTAAAATGAGATCTTTCGCAGATCGTAATAGGCACTGGGAACATGAAGAGGAAAACAATGAAATCCTAGCTCATGAAATCAATGGGTAAGACTCAAATTGCATATCGTCAATATCATCCCTTAAATACCCCTCAAATCACTCAGTAAGTATACTTCGGTCAAATTCCCTAGAAGCAGAGCCTACGATGAGGATTCTTGTGCAAGCAATTGATTGAAAGAGGACTCTCAGGGCATCTGGGTGGCTCTGTGGTTAAGCGTCCAATTCTTGATTTCAGCTTAGGTCATGACCTCACGTTTCATGAGATGGAGCCCATGTTAGGCTCTGCACTGACAGCACGTAGCCTGCTTGGGATTCTCTCTCCCTCTCTGTCTACCCCTCCCCACCTCTCTCAAAATAAATAAACACCAAGAAAGAAAAAAAAGAATAATGTATATGGTACTAAAGGAAATGGAATGGGGCAGAGGGCCCAGTTCAGCAAATCTGTGAGCTCTGCTGAATCCCACAGAGAGTCTGATCCCACAGGGGCGCTGGAGCATGAAGACATCATGGATTGATATCCCCTTGAGGCAACAGGGCCAGCCTTTTGTATCCCCAACAATCAGACATTGGCTTTGGGCTATCTCCAGGAATTAGTGGTGACCTCTGTGGCATTTCTGAGCAAGGTTCCTCTGATCAGGACGGGGACAAGATGGCGGAGAAGTAGGGAGCTCCGTGCATTTCGTTTGCACCCATCTCTCGAACAGAGAAGGCCTAAAGTCATAGGACACTGAGCCACAGGAGTTTGGGAAGATAAAGAGACAGAATACACTGGGAAGGAAAAGCTACCTAAAGAAACAAGCCGAAGTACACATGGTGGAGATTCCCAAATACCACTACGAGTAGGGAAACAAAATAACCAAAGTCTCAACAAGAGACACCATTAAAAGAACACTTCCTGAATGGACAGGCCCTGGACACTCAAAGAGCCCGCCCTAATACAGCAGCACCTGCAGGGGCAGAGTGCATAACAAGCTTTTAAAATTAACAAAAGATAGAAAGTTAACCAAAATGATGAAACAGAAGAACTTTCCTCCAAAGAAATTCCAGGAAGAAATGTCAGCTAAAGAACTGCTAAAAAAAAGATATAAGCAACATAACTGAACAAGAATTTAGAACAATAGTCATAAAATTAATCGCTGGGCTTGGAAAAAAAGCATGGAAGACATCAGAGAAACTATTGCTACAAAGACTATGGAGCTTAAAAGTAGTTGTGAATTTAAAAAATGCCATAAATGAGATACATAATAAAATGGAGGTGTCCAATCGTGGATTGAAGAGGCAGAAAGGAGAATGAGTGATTTAGAAGACACAATTATAAAAAAGAGGAAGCTGAGAAAAAGAGAGATAAACTGATCCAGGAGAGTTCAAGAGCTCAGCGATACAATCAAATGGAACAATATCCATATCATAGGAATCCCAGAAGAGGAAGAGAGAGGGAAAGGTGCTGACAGAGTCCGGGAACAAATTATAGCAGAGAACTTCCCCAACCTGAGGAGGGAAGTAGACATTGAATGTCAGGAGGCACAGAGAACTCCCCTCAGACGTAACTTGAATCGATCTTCTGCATGACATATCATAGTGAAACTGGCAAAATATAAGGACAAAGAGAGANAGCAGGGGACTTTAATACTCCACTTACAGCAATGGATAGATCAACTAGACAGAAAATCACTAAAGAAACAATGGACCTGAATGACACATTGGACAAGATGGATCTGACAGATATGTTTAGAACTCTACATCCTGATGCCATGGAATTCACTTTCTTCTCAAGTGCGCATGGCACATTCTCCAAGATAGATCACATATTGGGACATAAAGCAGCCCTAAATAAATATAAAAGAATTAATATCATACCGTGCACACTTTCAGATCACAATGCTATGAAACTTGAAATCAGTCACAGGAAGAAGTCGGGAAAACCTTCCAAAAACATGGAGGTTAAAGAACACCCTACTAGGAAATACAAATCAAAACCATACTGAGATACCACCTCATGCCAGTCAGAGTGGCTAAANGCACTGGGTGTTATATGGAAACCAACTTGACAATAAACTATTTGTAAAAAAATAAAAATAAAAAATAAATAAAATTTAAAAATTAAAAAAATAAAAAAAAATAAAGTGATATCTTGGGCAGCTAAAAAAATAAAAAAGAACATCCTACTAAAGAACAAATGGGCCAATCAGGCAATTAGAGAAGAAATTTTAAAATATATGGAAACAAATGAAAATGAAAATACAACAATCCAAACTCTATGGGATGTGGCAAAGGTAGTCCTAAGAGGAAAGTACATTGCACTCCAGGCCTATTTAAAGAAATTAGAAAAAGCACAAGTACAAAATCTAACAGCTCACCTAAAGGAACTAGAAGGAGAGCAACAAGAGCACCCAAAACCCAGTAGGAGAAGAGAAATAATAAAAATCAGGGCAGAAATACACAATGTAGAATCCAAAAACACAGTTGAACAGATCAACGAAACCAAGAGTTGGTTTTTTGAAAAAATAAACAAAATTGACAAACCTCTAGCCAGGCTTCTCAAAAAGAAAAGAGAGAGCAGTCAAGTAGACAAAATCATGAGTGAAAAAGGACTTATTACAACCAAATCCTCAGAAATACAAGCAATTATCAGAGAATACTATGAAACTGGACAACTAGAAGAACAAACTAGACAACTTAGAAGAAATGGACAAATTCCTAAACACACACTCACTAAACACGGGAAGAGACAGAAAATCAGAACAGACCCATAACTAGTGAGGAAATCGAATCAGTTATCAAAAATCTCCCAACAAATAAGAATCCTTGGCCAGATGGCTTCCCTGGGGAATTCTACCAGGCATTTAAAACAGAATTAATACACATTCTTCTCAAGCTATTCCAAAAAATAGAAATAGAAGGAAAACTTCCGGACTCATTTTATGAAGCCAGCATCACTTTGATTCCCAAGCCAGACAGAGACCCAGCAAAAAAAGAGAACTACAGGCCAAGATCCTTGATGAATACAGATGCAAAAATCCTCCACAAGAAACTTGCAAATCGAATCCAACAGCACATAAAAAGAATTATCCACCATGAAAAAGTGGGATTCATTCCTGGGTTACAAGGCTCGTTCAATGTTTGAAAATCAGTCCAAGTGATGCATAACATTAACAAAAGAAAAGATTAAAACCGTATGATCCTGTCAATAGATGCAGAAAAAGCATTTGACAAGATACAGCATCCTTTCTTAATAAAGACCCTGGAAGAAAGTCGGGATAGAAGGAACTTACCTAAACACCATCAAAGCCATCTATGAGAAGCCTTCAGCTAACATCATCCTCAATGGGGAAAAACTGAGAGCTTTCCCCCTGAGACCAGGAACACGACAGGGATGTCCACTCTCACCACTGTTGTTTAACATAGTGCTGGAAGTCCTAGCATCAGCAGTCAGACAACAAAAGGAAATAAAAGCATCAGAAATGGCAAAGAAGTCAAACTTTCACTCTTCGCAGACGACATGATATTCTACATAGAAAACCTGACAGACTCCACCAGAAGCCTACTAGAACTGATACAAGAATTCAGCAATGTTGCAGGATACAAAATCAACATACAGAAATCGGTTGCATTTTTATACACCAATAATGAAGCAACAGAAAGAGAAATCAAGAAACTGATCCCATTCACAACTACACCAAAAAAACATAAAATACCTAGGAATAAGCCTAACCAAAGATGTAAAAGATCTGTATGATGAGAACTATAGAAAACTTATGAAGGAAATCGAGGAAGACACAAAGAAATGGAAAAATATTCCATGCTCATGGGTTGGAAGAATAAAGATTGTTAAAATGTCATTACTACCCAAAGCAATCTACACATTCAATGCAATCCCAATCAAAACTGCACCAGCTTTCTTCTCAAAACTAGAACAACTATCCTAAAATTCGTAAGGAACCACGGAAGACCCTGAATAGCCAAAGTAATATTAAAGAAGGAAATGAAAACGGGAGGCATCACCATCCCAGACTTTAGCCTTGACTACAAAGCTGTAATCATCAAGACAGTAGGGTATTGGCACAAAAACAGACACATAGACCAATGGAATAGAATAGAGAACTCAGAATTGGACCCACAAATGCATGGCCAACTAATCTTGACAAAGCGGGGGAGAGCATCCAATGGAAAGAAGACAGCCTCTTTAACAGATGGAGCTGGGAGAACTGGACAGCAACATGCAGAAGAATGAAACCAGATCACTTTCTCACACCATACACAAAAATAACTCCAAATGGATGAAGGACCTGAAGGTGAGAGAAAACCATCAAAACCCTAGAAGAGAAAGCAGGAAAAAACCTCCTTGACTTCAACTGCAGCACTTTCTTACTTGACACATCCCCAAAGGCAAGGGAATTAAGAGCAAAAGTGAACTACTGGGACCTCATCAAGGTAAAAAACTTCTGCACAGGAAAGGAAACAATCAATAAAACTAATATGCAACTGACGGAATGGAAAAAGATAGTTGCAAATGACATATCAGATAAAGGGCTAGTATCCAATATCTATAAGGAACTCATCAAACTCCACACCCAAAAACCAAATAATCCAGTGAAGAAATGGGCAGAAGACATGAACAGACACTTCTCCAGAGAGGACATCCAGATGGCCAACAGATACATGAAACAATGCTCAGCGTCCCTCATCATCAGGGAAATACAAATCAAAACCACACTGAGATACCACCTCACGCCACTCAAGAGTGGCTAAAATGAACAAATCAGGAGACTCTAGATGCTGGCAAGCATGTGGAGAAACAGGCACCCTCCTACACTGCTGGTGGGAATGTAAGCTGGTGCAGCCCCTCTGGGAAACAGTGTGGAGGTTCCTCAAAAAATTAACACTAGAACTCCCCTAGGACCCAGCAATAGCACGGCTAGGAATTTACCCACGGGATACAGGAGTGCAGCTGCATAGGGGCACATGTACCCCATGTTCATAGCAGCACTGTCAACAATAGCCAAATCATGGAAACAGCCTAAATGTCCATCACCTGACAAATGGATCAAGAATATGTGGATTATCTATACAACGGAATACTACATGGCAATGAGAAAGAATGAAACCTGGCCTTGTGTAGCAACATGGATGGAACTAGAGGGTGTTATGCTGAGTGAAATAAGTCAGGTAGAGAAGGACAGATACCATGTTTGCACGTATAGGTGAATTAGGAAGAAGTTAACTTAGGATGATGCGGGAGAAGAAGGGGAAAAATAGTTGGGGAGAGGAAGGGAGGCAAACCGTGAGAGACTCTTGAATGCTGAGAACAAACCGAGGGCTGATGGGGGTGGGAGAAAGGGAATGGGGGGTGATGGGCATGGAGGAGGGCACTTGTTGGGATGAGCACTGGGTGTTACATGTAAACCAATTTGACAATAAACTAAGGAAAATAAATAAATATAACAATTTTTAAAAAGGTGGCTCTGATCAGATGAGAGCAAGTCTTAAAAAATGGGTGCTACTGGGAGCAGTTAGCAGGCAACACTCACAGCATCTGGGGGATGGACGCACCAGGCGGAAAGAGTCTGCAGGGGGCGTCTCCAGCAGCTATTACAAGGGATTTATGCGACATGTTACAAACTACATATCATTTGTTAGTAAGTGAACCAGGCAATTAATTTTTCTCCAACGGTGCACTAGTCCATCATTTCTTTGGACGTGTTACAGACAAAGCTGTTGCTTGTATTCGTGGCGCCATATTGTGTTAAAAACAGGCATCCATCAACATCGACACCCAGCAGGGAGGTGCTCTCACCCCAGGAGATGCTTCTGCAGATCTGAGGCTGTGTTTTCCAGGAAGCAGACATTATACAGGATGCTCATGGGGAAATGCCTTGTCAACCCCTGCGGACGGGAGGGATGGAAGCAGGAGTGGGCAGAGGGACAGGTGAACCAGACACAGGCCTAGCAGTAGCCACAGCTGAGCCCGCCCCACCGGGAGCCCTGGAGCTAAGTGGCCGGTCAGGGATGGCCTGCTTTGCGCCAAAATGGCCAGGCCTTCATACCCCTGCATCGGGCCACCATGACCCGGGGTAAGGGGACTTTCTGTAGCTGAGGCACCCGAAGGGGACAAGTGGACATGATTTACTGATTGCACTCCTAGTAGCTAGGCAGCAGGTCTCCCAGGACTGGGGATGGGGCAGCACAGATCCACTGCGGAGGTGGAGACGACTCACAAGATCCCTCTCACCTCTATCCCTCCGCTCCCTTCAAGGGTACAGTTGAGCAAATTGGGCACAAAATCACTCCCCACTAGTTAACGTTAACTCTTGAGGTGGCGCACATAGCGTACAAGAGCCTACAGTTCAGTCGGCATTATAGTGTTAAATATGAATTCTGGAATTTGATCATTGGCTTATCTTCACTTAGAAGCAGATAATCTATCTTCCTTTTTACTTATTATACTTACCGAATCTTTTTTTTATTGTCAAGTTTATTTAGCAACCGGCATTATTCTGAGAACCCCAAAGCATGACCTTATTTAATCCTTACAATAATCTTGTGAGGTAGATACCGTTATTATCCGCCATTTTACAGGTGAGAAAACTGAGGGTTGAGTTAGAAGAAACTTGCTCAGGGGCACGTGAGTGGCTCAGTTGGTTAAGCATCTGACTCTTGGTTTTGGCTCAGGCCATGATCTCACGGCTTAGTGGGTTCGAACCCTGAATGGGCTCTATGGTGACAGTGCAAAGCCTGTTTGGGATTCTCTCTCTCTCTCCCTCTCTCTGCCCATTTTCCACTCACGCTCTCTCAAAAATAAGTAAATAAACTTAAAAAAAAAAAAGACTCTATGATGAAAAGGAAATATTTAAAAAAGAAAAAAGCTTGCTTATAGTGAAATTATCTAGTTATTATTTAACTACACGCCTGTCTGGCTCCAAAGCGCAACCCCTTCACTGCCATAGTAAAGCTGGCTGTGAAACCTCTCACATTACCCTTTGATGGACCTTCGATAATTAATGCATTCATTCAACAGGGTTTTACTGAACTTGCCAATATCCAGGCTCTGAGCTAGGTCAGCATTAGAGTTTCAACAGAGAAACCTTTGAAAAGGAGTATATGTGCATGTGTTCTTGTGGGTCATTCTTCTTGCCTGTGTGTGTGTGTGTGTGTGTGTGTGTGTGTGTGTGTGTGTGTGTAGCAATCTCAAGAGATTAATGCAAATTCAGATATTTTCCACTAACTCGATACACGGTGTTAACCTTTTTAACAGGCTAAAAGAGATGCCAAGCGAATGTCTGCAAAAGAAGTCACCATTAATGTTACAGACAGTATCCGGCAGGTGGACAGAAGTCGAAGAATCACGAAGAACTGTGTTAACTAGCAGAGCGTTCACCTGCAAGGGCAGACGGACATCTTCGGTGCCCTCCACACACTGGAGCCCATCGAGGGGTCTTGAGGAAGCGGCTGGCCCTTGCTGGAGGTGAACGCTGCTGAGTGCCTTGAGAGACTGTCCTACCTGGCAGCCAGCGGCCACCCGGGCTGCGGGGACCTTCTCGGCCTCCTGCTCACCCCAGAACTGTGCTGGCACAGGGCTCACATGTGGTAGATAGCTGCAAACGTGCAGTCACTTTGCCTCTTTGCAACTCCTGCAGCACGGTCTGATGTAAAAGTGGTGAGCGAAGCCGCAGGCAGGTTTGTGACACAGAGGCCAGTAGTCCGAGCGCAGTTCCTGGGTGAGCGATGCGCAGGTGGGCTCCGAGCCCCCCGGCCACGGCCGTGTGCGCTGTCACGGTCAGCCTGTCCATCCGTTCTTTCTTTCTGAATGCCACCGTCAGAAAGCTTACCGCGTTCACTTCAAAGCCGTCTTTCGCCCACCTGTAAACCCAGATCTAGGAGAAATCAAGGAACAGGGAAACCCGCTGTTACACTGGTTTCCTGAGCTCAGTACGAGACAGATTCAGATCCGGTTTCACACAAACTCACCCCCCGCCCCCAACACTCGCATCGTGTTTTGAGAGGTCTCTGTGATGCGGTCACACCCGTTTCTCCTCTGCCTTCAGTGTCCGCTCCCACCCCCGTACTGGTGTCCATGTCAGCCTCCGTACCACAACGTCGTGGTCACCGTGGTCCACTCATCCAACCAGGACGGCCCGCAGGGCTCAGCCACACACTGCGTTTTCAGAGCGTTCCAGTTCTCCCTGCCTGTGCTCTTGAGTGTTTCTTCTCTCCAGTTGGGTCATTTGCGATTGTTAATCAAAGCGTCGACACTGCTCACATGAGGGAGATAATCCAGAACACACTGGCGGCACATAGGGCTTCGCTTTGGTTCCTCCAATGCGGCGCGAGGACTATGACATTTGCTGTCGTGAAGGAATCGCTTTAGAAGGGCAGTGCCTAGTTGATGTGCGGTCACATTGACTGATGCGCACCGTGTGAGAAATCAGAGGCAGTAAAAACAAATATTTTGATAGATTAAAATGATCTAACACTTCTTTAAACACGTTCAGGTGGAAGTATCTTCCTCCAAAGTAATGTAGCATAATTTTAAAGGATTGTTAACATGCCTGGACTGGCAAAGGTAGGACTAAAGTTGTACCAAATGATACCAATAAACTCCATGTTTAGCAGAGATGGGCAGCCTGATGGTGTGTGTTTATATAATATGGTCCAGAGAATTGACATGTTGTAGGTTAACATTTAGAAACTTGGCCTCATTACCTGCCAATTTTGTTATTCCTCAAACACAAGCAAATAGTATTCCTCCCTCCCTCCCTTCCTTCCTTCCCTCCTTCCTTCCTCCTTCCCAGTCCTGCACCAGGCACCTTGCAGATGCTAAGAGATTTGAGTCTAGCCAGTCACCCTTGCATGTCCTGAATCTGACAGTGGACTTCATAACTAGGGGACTAACTTAGACCCTAAGGGGTAGGGTGTGTGGTGAACTCTCACTTTTACATTCAGGGTAGCCCTCTCTCCTAGACCAGCTCTGGGTGCTCTGTAATCACTGCACAAGCCCTTTTACCATATGAAAAACTACAGTTTTCCCAAACTTCTATCATTTTGATTCTTTGAGAAAGGACTTTTTAAGGAACTTCATTGTTCTGTATATTAAATAATAATACAATACAAGCAACACCTGTGGCTCTGATGTTCCCACTGGCATTACTCTGCAGGAGACCCCAACTGCCAGAAGTTGGCCATGATCCTGCAAGTTCAAGGGCTCGTTCTCCCAGGGCACGTGTTTCTGTGTGGGGTGCTCCTTCCCCAGCCATGCCCCTGTCCGCCACGGACGACACCAGTTTCTCTCTACAGCCTCGCTTGTGCCTCGTGGAAATGCTGCACCTTGTGTGGGATGTGTTAACTGGAGAGGTGGGGGGGGGGGTCTCTGTTTTATGTAGAAACAATGTCTCACTCTGGGGGAGACAGAATGAAGGGGTATACGATCTGCCCCTCCCTGGCACGGTCTGGATTCCACAAAGGTAGTGATCAGAAGTTAAACCACGTTACTGGAAATTCATCTGCAACTTTTTCACGTGTGTATGATACAAGAACTGATTCCCACTCTCCTATCAACGTTAACACTTTCTATTGCAAAGTTTGTGTCAATAAAGTCATCAATTTCAAACATACAGGCAATACAGAGAGTCTTTACTGGAACCTTAAATTTATCTTTAGAGCTATTTAGACTTGTTCTCCTTTGATAAAAAGGTTTTATATATATATAAGTGATCTCTGTGAACCCTTCAAAAAGCCTTATGTAGTAGATAAAGAGAACACTATTCTCCAGTTTACAGATGAAAGTATTTATAGTCACTTAACTAGTAAACTGTGGAGAAGGGATTTAAGGGAGGGAAGTCTGCCCACAAACCCAGGGATTTTCCCAAATGTAGGGTGGGCCTTGCCCGCAACAAGGTGTAAAGTGCCTGGAAGACTGAGCTATTTTGAGGGGAAGCATCACCGAGCCTGCGAGGAAGCAAAGCCCCAGTCAGACAGTAACAGCAGTGCCTGGAGAGGGCTGGAGAGGCCTTGGGGAGTTTGGGCCTAACTCAGGCTTCCTTATCCCTCAGAGAGGGTGACCCTGACCTAGCGTGAGAGAGCACTTTCAGTGAAGGTCAGAAAGAAGAGAGACATCACAGCTGAGAGAGTGGAATTGCACCTGTCAGAAGAGCTAAGACCTCAAGATGAGAGAAGACGGCAGCCAGAGGCCTCCCTGATCTGCCCAGGCCCAGGCGGAGGACTGTGCCTCCCTCCTCACCCTTTCCCGCTGCTGCCTCCACGGTGCTCCCCCCTCCCCCCAGGCTACCTGAACACACCCCTGTCGGGATTCCCTGTTCAAGCCCTGATTATGACCCTCGCCAGCCCCACTCACTGGCTATCCCACCTGCCACGGAAATGTATCCCCTCCGTATTTGCTCCCCTAAGCAGGGTTCACAAAACCATCAGCTCCTCTGCTGAACCAAATGGCAGACATGTTTCATTTGGCTGCCATGGTGTTAAAACCCGAGAATTTCACAGAAAAAGCCAGCTCTGGTGGAGACTTCTAGTTTAGAATTCCGATATCCACTCTCCCCTTCTTTCTTAGCTGGGCACATGTCAATTTAGGAAAAAGATTATAAAAGATTGGGCAGGCTCTTTCTTTTCTCCTTTTCCTTCCTGCTTCCTGGAATGAGGAGTACTGGCTGGAGCCACAGCAGTCCACTGGGTCGTCATGAGGTAACCTTGGAAATGGAAGCCATGCTGAGCTGAGCAATAAATTACAAGTCCAGGTCCCTCATTCCACTGAGCCTCCATGAGTCCAGGACTGAATGCCGCAGACCTCTTTTTGTGAGAAATACACCTCTACCTCACTTAAGCTACTATTTCAGGTCATTAGTCACAGCCAAACCCAATTCTAGTTGATATACAAACGTTCCATCTTCTTTTGAAAGCGTGGGAGAGGTTACACTCCGGGGCTCCCGTGGCCACAGTTGGCTGGAGCTGGTAAGGTTGCATTAGTTGAGGTTACGGGGGTCTCTAGATTGTCAAGGCCCCACCACTCACTGCGGCTTACACACACTTACAGCCTCCCGGTTGGTGTTGCCTGCCTGAGCCCTCACACGTTGGTATTTGCAACCCCTGCTCCAAATTGTGTTTTTGTGTTCTTTTCAGGAGTTGTCAAAATACAGAAGGTCCTCTTTGCCACCCCACCAGTCTGGGAAGCCAGGCTCATGAGAATTTTCTGAGCAGGCAAATTACAAATGTGACTTAATGTTTAAAGTTACGTATCCACTCACACGTTAATTTCCTCCAGACATATTTACCAAGAAGCTTCACTGTGTCAGAAGTTGCCATACAGGGAGAAATAAGGTGGAGCTGGTCCCCGACCGAGACCAACGACCAACAGGGCTGGCGTTCCACCGAAGGAAACAGACAGTAAAAACAAACACAGAGAAACAAGTTGTCACAGTAATTTAAGAGGGTGATAACTGCCAAAAGAACATTAACAGGAGAATGGACTGCAAGGAGGCCAGAGTGCAAGGCCATTTCAGAGGCTTCTGCAGTGGCCCTGTGGGCAGACGTTAGTGGCAAGGAATAGGGGAGTGGTTGTAAAGATGGGTAGAATTTTCTGTTTCGGAAATGGAAACATGAAGACTTGCTGTTGGAATGGGTGTAGGAAATGGAGAGAAGGGAGAAATCAGGATGATTCTTAAGCTTCTGTTTTGTTCAACATGGTTCTTGGTAAGACAGGACAGGACAGGGTGAGAAAAATGTCGTTGTTCTTACTGTTTCCCCAGCTGGGCTCTCTGTCCCAGCTTCTCCTGCAGTAAGCTCCTAAGTGATTTCAGCAATATTTATGTCTCCTTAAGTCACTTCAGATTGCGGGACGCCCGGGTGGCTCAGTCAGTTAAGCATCCAACTCTTGGTTTCCGCTCAGGTCATGATCTCATAGTTTTGTGAGTTTGAGCCCTGCATCGGGCTCCATGCTGACAGGGCAGAGCCTGCTTGAGATTCTCTCTCTCCTTCCCTCTCTCTGCCCCTCCTCTACTCACACTGTCTCTGTCTCTCAAAATAAATAAATAAACTTTTAAAAAATTACTTTAGATTTTTTTCTCCTGAACCATCCCCCACGGAAGACCATAAAACCCAATATCATCAGAAGGAATGCATACTTAATTCTTCAGGAATAAGGGACCCGTTAGAAGATTCAGACATGATCAGGCAACAAATCACCCAGATTTTTTAACCCGGCAGAGAGCTATGTCTGGGCGCTTCCAGCCAGACTGAGCTTGGCAGTTTTAGTTTCTTAGCCAGGCCTTCTCCAGGTAGAACTCCACTTTATTTTTTAAAAATTTAAAAAAAAAGTTTTTTTTACATTTATTTATTTTTGAGAGACAGAGTGTGAGCAGGGGAACCGACTGAGCCACCCAGGTGCCCCCCAAAATATTTTTAACATTTATTCAATTTTGAGAGATAGAGAGAGGCAGAGCACAAGCAGGGGAGGGGCAGACAGAGAGGAAGACACAGAATCTGAAGCAGGCTCCAAACTCTGAGCTGTCAGCACAGAGCCCGATGTGGGGCTTGAACCCATGAACCTTGAAATCCTGACCTGAGCCGAAGTCGGATGCTTGACCGACTGACTAAGCCATCCAGGCCCCCCCCAAAACTCCCCTTTAAAAGAGAAAGGGGTAAATAACATTGCCCCTTCTGCTCCAAATAGCCTTTTTCATAACTGCCATGTGCTGGGGAGATAGCCCCCAATTTTTGTTTGCCTTTTTATTTTACTCCACTTCCACAGACTATGTCCTTCTGTTCTAATAGATAAACTAGCCATGGGATGGCCTCTGAAACCAGGGGTGGCAGCCAGACAGCCAGGAAAAACAGAGAACCCAGGCCTTGGGTGCAGGAGACAGATCTTCCCTGGCGGTTTACAGCTGCGTACCCAGGAGCAAACTGTGGAGCCTGTCCAGGGCTCACTTCCCTTCAATGGAAATAACAGCACTTTCTGAGGGTGTGTTGTGAGGATTAAGTGAGACAGCAAATGGGGATAATGTGGGGTCTGTCGCATAGTAAGAATTACGGCCCCCCGCCTGGTACAGAACTGGGTGCCTCACACACGCTCTCTCTGATCAACGAAGGAATCTGGCCAGTGAGCCTTGTCAGCCCCACATGAAGAAGCCGAGACGTAAAGCGGGTCCCACAGCTAGTGAACAGCGGAGCTGGGGTGTGAACCCGTGTCTGCCTGTCTGTGGAAACCCGGGGCTCCGTCCACTGCACCATGAATGTGAATGTGAATTTCCTCCCTGTCACAATGGAGGAAGTGACTTCACACCCCTTTTCGTAGCATCAGTGTCTCAACACTTCCAAGCAGTAGGTGGTAATGCCAGGTTCAATGATAGCACCTTAGATACAAATCTGTGAACTTTCACCTTTGTTTCTGTTAACTTTTTCTTTTTTTGTCTTAACAGCAACAAAGGCAGTGGGCGTCTTTTGAATTCTGCTATAGTATTAGAATTCCTTTGAAGGTAATATTACTGCATTTGGAGGATCTTTCTAAAATGTATTGCAGACCTAAGTATTATAGATCTACCATAGTGATCACTCCTTCTTCCAGAATAGGAAGATGATGGCCTCAGATAGCTGGGTCCTCCAGGAAAAAGGACAAGCCATGCAGACAGTAGCACCGAGCCACAGTGGCCTCTCAACCGCCGCTTATGGAAAGGAACAAAATGGAATGGAATTTTTTTTCTAGTTAAAAAAAAATTAGTAGGTGGAAAGAATTAGGATTGCTTAGCACGAACAGTTTGCAATATAGCTGTACATTGGAATCACCTGGGGAGCTTTAAAAACTATTTATGCCCTGGTCCCACCCCTGGAGATTCTGATTTAATTGGTCTAGGGTGCAATCTGGGTGGGAAGACTTTCCAGGGGTGCCTGGATGGCGCAGTCAGTTAAGTATCTAACTCTTGATCTCAGCTCAGGTCATGATATCACAGTTCGTGAGTTGAAGCCCCGCATCAGGCTCTGCACTGATGGTGTGGAGCTTGCTTGGGATTCTGTCTCCCTCTCTTTCTCTGACCCTCCCCTGCTTCTGTGCCCTCCCCCAAAATAAATAAATAGACTTAAAAAGAAAAAGGAAGCGTTTTCAAAAATCCCTGGAGGGTTTCTCATGCACAGCCAGAGCTGAGAACTACTGGCTTAGCTGATCATAGAATTAGTATCTCCAAAACTCTGTGAAGGGGTCTTAAATCCAAACCCCTGGGTTTGAACCCAGTTTCACTACATACTGTTGTGCCCGAATCACGAGTCCCAGAGACCTCCAAGGAGCCGGCACCGATGCAAATACAAAAGGGTCTTTATTACAAGCTCAAGCAGGGGCTCACCCGCCTACCGGTGTCGTGGCAGCAAGGTGAAGCCAAGAACAATAGCGAACAGGGTTTTTAAGGAGTAAGGGATGGGGGTGTTACAGTACATGTAGCATCATCACATAAGCACCAATTACAATTACAGCTTTGACCATTCAGTATCTGTGAGGTGTTCATTACTTTTGGTGGGACCCAATCATGACTCTTGAGAATCCTTTGAAAATGACCAATTGTGAGGTGAGTTCAAAGGGCCCACGTGGGGTTCAGGCAAGTGGTGAGAAATTGGCTAGTTTGTATCTGCAGTTCCCAGCCTTGACTCAGACCATAGGAATGTTTTTTTGATTAGCTGAACTGAGGGCGGTCCAAGGATGGCTTTAGCCTTGAACAGTCTGAGCCTTTTCCTGGAACTGGGACAGGGGCTATGTGCAGCCCAAGGTTGCTCTTAATGGAGGACTTAATTTTTGGTTCTTCAATGCTAGCTTTGTGACCTCAGGCAAGTCGTTCAACCTCTTCGTGCTCTGGTTTGGCCGTTTATAACATGGGGGCTAATAGTATCCCAAGGGAGCAGGGGGATTTAGTAAGAATGTATCTGTAAAACCCTTAGCACTGGTGTCTGGCATAGACAACACAAAGTTGTTAATTACTGTTGCACTGTGATACAACCCTGAAATTCCCAGGACATGAGCAAGGCCTGGCATATAAAACTCCAGTCAAAGGAGCTCCTGGGTGGCTCAGTTGGTTAAGCAGCAAACTTCAGCTCAGGCTGTGATCTCACAGCTCTTGAGTTTGAGCCCCGTGTCAGGGTCTGTGCTGACAGCTTGGAGCCCGGAGCCTGCCTCACATTCTGTATCTCCCTCTCTTTGTCCCTCCCCTGCTCACGCTCTGTCTCTCTCTCCCTCTCAAAAGTAAACATTTAAAAAATAAAAATAAAACTCAGCTTAAGGGTAAATATACCAGAGAGCTTGGTCCTTATTTTTAAGTAAAATGTATCTTTTAATTCACCACAAATGCGCCTTTTTTCAAGATAAGCACTTCCTATTGTAAAGGAGATTTCAAAATGGAGGGAGCAAGCCCAGCTGTGAAAGTCCCTTTAAAGTAGGGTCAGGTGGCTGCGCAGGCGGGGCGCGGGTGGAGGAAATTATGTACCTCCTCTTCAGAGAAACCATGAACTTTTTGCCAGCTGCAAGCCCTCGGCCAGGACCTGACTCCCCCTTCATCATGACACCTGAATCCTTCGCATTCCCCACTTTGAAAAGAACCAACGTGCTTTGACAAGTTTCATGTCCTCATTTGCATATTAACCCAACCAATACCGCCCTGTTTCTGCAGGGGATCTGAAAGAGAACCTCTCTCCTAACCTCTTTCTACCTCTGCGCCCTCTTTGTCTTCCTCCGAACGGGAGTCACGTTTCTCCCTGAAGCTATGTCTCCCAAATTGCAATTCTAATTACCCAGATAAATGCCTGTTTACTTAAATTTTCAGGGAATTCTTTCTTGGTCAAGATTAGTCAAATACAAAAATGTGCCTTGGGCACCCTGGGTTGAGGAGAGCAACCACTCAGGAAATCTTCAAAGGAACACCTACTCGGCTCTGGGCAGAAGCACTGGCTCAGAATAATGCCAAAGAAGAAAACTTGCTTCCTTGGTTTGTAGGCTATGGAGCCTTGGTGTTTCCCTTTAAAGTTGTCCTAGGTACCATTTGCAAGCTCTCTGGAGTTAAATTGGTAACGAGCAAGGGAGTTTCTAATTTATATCCTTTAGATGTAAAGGAGTCCCTCATGAGAAGCTGTCTGGCAGCGGACTGGGATTTTCACGTATTTCTCTTGCACCGATAGATTGTCCGGAACTGGGGACCAAATACGCAGTGCACTTCTCTGGGAAGGGAGAAAGCTCAGCTCCAGCATGTGTGGCAAAGTGACCGAGAGTAAGCTCGTTTGATTCTCCCTGTCTATTTAACACGGGTAGTTTTCTTCCTGGCTGTCGAAACCAGTAAAACCCCAGTATATCACTTACGTGGACACAGAAAAATAAATTTTTTTAAATTTTTTAAAGAAAAGATTCTTCTAAAACAGCTTTATTTGAAATCCCTGAAAGACAAAGATAGTGACAATTCACTGACTAATTCTTGAGTAAATTGAGGCTAATTTTTGAGACAGAGAAAAGCCTCTGGATACAGAAGACCGTGGAGGAGTCTCAGGTGAGCCTACACTTAGTGCTGAGGCTTGATCACACCTTACAGCCTCCAGAGGCCTGGAATTCAGACAGACCCCTGGCTTAACTCCAAGCTGGGCTGCTTGTCAGTGGAAAGTGGCACAGTTTGCAGGGTGTGATCACAGTATGGCTATGTTTTCGTCTCTAACTGTCACTTAACAATGTATCCTAAAAGAGAAGGTTTTCCCCTGCTGCCTACAGCAGCCCTGAGATTTTTCTGGGCATTCTTAGATAACAGCCCAACAGTCACAGAAAGTCCCAAACATGGTCTCAATTCGGAAATGAGAGTGGCAAGTCCCAGGAGGGTCATCATCCCTGCCTTGTGCCAGCAGAGAGGGCCTGCGGAAGAGCCTGACCTGCCTCAGGACGGAAGTCCAGGTCAGTGCCTGTCCCTTCATTGCTGATCTCCTCTCCCCTCCATTCTGGAGTTTGCCAAAGGATGAGGGGAAGGGGATCGAGAGCGTTCTTATTAGAGTTCTTCTAATACTTAACGCTCTTTTATTCTTTGGTTCTTTGGTGTTTTTGTTTTGTTTTCTGGGGATTTTCTGTGTTCTCATAGACTCCCTTGCTGGGTCTGCCCAACTGTACCTCTTGGGCTGGGGGCCATGCTGTCGTTCCCACCCTGCCCTGATTCGGGGGCTCTGCTCCATACAGTCCCACTCTATTGAAGCCCTTCTCCCCGCCAAGCTGTCCTCCCTGGCAGGAGTCCGCACGGCTCAGGCCCAGCTCTGCCCTCCTGGTTGGCATCTGTCCGGGCACAGGCTGGGTGGTCAGAGCAGGCCTCTGTAGAAGGGACCTTTGAGCCACGACAGGAGTGACCGGAAGGACACACAAAGCTGCCATCTGGGCAGGGAGGAGTCTGGGCATAGTGACAAATGAGAGCAAGGTTTCTGAGTGGGGATGGGGAAAGGCCAGTGTGGCCGGCCGAGGGAGAGAGTGGGGAGGGGTGGGGTGAGATGGATCAGCAAAGCAGAGACCGGATGGGGAGGGCCTCATGCGCTGTAGCAGGGAGCTGGGGTTTTATTTTTATCAGGTCCTCTGTCTATTTGGAGAAGAAGGTGAACTGGGGATACATTTTAGAGGCTGAGCTCACAGAACTTGCTTTTTGGCCTAGAATCGAGACAGAGGACAAGTGAGGAAATCAAAGATGATACCTAGTTTTTAGTTCAAGCAATTGGCTGGCTGGTGGTGTCATTTGCTAAGACAGAGGAACTAGGGGAGGACCAGGTTTGGGAGAGTAAATCAAGAGTTCTGTTTGAACCTTGCAGCATCTGCCGGCTACTGGACAGTGAGGATGCTGAGTAGGCAGTCGGAAGTTCAAGTCTGTAACTTGAGGCTGAGAGGGGATGGTCAGACCTGGAGATAGAAATTTTTGAGTCATCTGATCCAATATGGTTTTTTTTTTTCATACTACCAAGCAAGACTTTGATGCCAGTTGGGTGTCCCACAAATCAACTCAATCTTGACACTATCCACCTGAAGAATTCAGGTTAATTCAGTCCCACAAGACTGCCCCCCCCCCTCAGATGCTAATCAAGAGTCCAGGTTGTCACCTGTGCTATAGACCAGACCCAGTAACCCAGTCGTTGGGTTACATTCATTTGCTAGAACAGCTCACAGAACTCAGAGAAACATCTTACTGTATTACTGGCTTATTACAAAAGAACAGCAATCAGGAAGTGCCAGATGGAAGAAATACACAGGTCAGGGTAAGGAAAAGAGCAGAGAGCTCCATACCTCTTCAAGTGTGCAACTCTCCCCAAATCTCCACATTTTTACCAACCCAGGAGCTCTCTGAATCTGTCCTTTGGGTTCTTGTGGAGGGCTCATTACATAGGCATGACTGATTAAATTATTGGCTATTGGCGATTAAACTCAATCTCCAGGCCCTCACCCTTCCTAGAGGTAGAGGTGAGGGGTGTGGAGGTGAGACTGAAAGTTTTAACCCTCTGTTCATGCAGTTGGTTTCTCTGGCAACCAACTCCCCCCCTTTTTAAAAATTTTTAATTTTATTTTTGAGAGGCAGAGAGAGACAGAGCACAAGCAGGGGAGAGGCAGAGAGAGAGGGAGACACAGAATCAGAAGCAGGCTCCAGGCTGCAAGCTGTCAACACAGAGCCCAAAGTGGGGCTTGAACCTATGGACCGTGAGGTCATGACCTGAGACGAAGTTGGGTGCTCAACTGACTGAGCCACCCAGGCGTACCCCAATCCCCATTTTTAAGTGACCTAAGGACTTTCCAAAAGTCACCCCATTAACTTAACAGAAGACACCTTTATGGCTTGCCGCACTTAGGAAATTCCAAGGGTATTAGGGGCTCTGTGTCCCCAAAGGGGATGAAGACCAGATGTAGAGCTCATACTACAAATCACAAAATCGCATTGGCACTACATGATGTTTAAATTCATGGGACTGAATGAACTCACCTCGGGGGGAAATGTACAAAGAGAAGCCCTTCCTCTCATTTTACGGATGAGAAGACTCTGCTCAGAAAAGCTGTGACCCAGGTTTTCACAACTAATCAGTAATAGAATCAGGCTTAGGTTCTAAGTCTAATTTCTGGATAGGGTGATACGGAAGGAGTCTGGGATGTGAGACTCTCCCTGAGAAAACAATGGAAGTCCCAGGCACCCCAGGACAACTTGATCGCCCTATTCCTAGACCAATGATCTTCTGGCCATTTTCTCCTTTGGCACCAGCAGTTGAGACAGAAGTGATTATAGTCAGTGACTTTGTTTGTTCTTGTCTTCCGGAGGAAGGTTGTTTCCATTCTGTTCATTTTTTGTTGTATGTCAATGAAATATTCTCCTTTTGAAGGCATTTTAGCTTTTCCTAAGAGGAAATTACGAGTGGTAATTGCCATGTTTTCCTGGTCCTCCTGGAATAATCAGAGCAGGAAAGAGAATCTTTCTGAATGGAACCATGTGATTAAGCCTCCAGACAATTTGGAAATCTGAGCTGGTAGGAGAGACACAGGAACGAATGAAGTTCCGCAGAGCTCAGCCTCTTCCCCCACTCAGCCACCCCTCCTGACACTTCTTATCGTTTGGTCACATCCTTTCTCTCCTATCCTTTGCCTTTATCTTTCCCTTTCTAATGTCACTTCTTAGCTTTGTCAATGTGTCCTCATGAATGTGCCCTGCGTCTCACAGTCAGTGGCCCTCCCGGCTACCAAACTGCTCAAAACAGAAACTCTGGAGTCACCATTGACTCTTCCCTCCCCCTCAGTGATGGAACCCTGTCTCTAACACTTGGCAACTATCTCTTCCATCCTTCTTTTCCACTCTTGCCTCCCAACCATCACCCTCGCCCAGGCACCCACACCTCTTAGATTTCTGCAGACCTCTCCTTACCCCTCTGCCACCCAGACTCCACAACTGCTGACAAAATTACCTTTCTAAAGTGCATATCTGATCATAGCACTCACTCCCCTCAAAATCCAGACTCCGTAGGACTGGCTTGCTGAATATTCACTGCAAAATCTGGCTCTACCATCTTTAGTCAGTTTCTACATTCAGATTAGAAAATCTTTTTGCATCTTCTCTTTGGGGGAAATAGGAGACCATCTATGTTTGAGGTCACTCTGTGTGGGGCAGTGATTCACTGTATGAATGTAAGGGAAACGGGAGTCATTTCTTCTCGGCCGACTTCCCTGGCTTTAGTCTCCTTCCCTCCAGCCTACCCTGCTGTGCTGCACAACTTCCAAAGCAATGGCTCCCATGTGGTGGGAATATCAAGGGACCTCATAGATTTCCATGCCTGCCATTCTCAATCTGGGCAAGTCATTTTCTCTGTCTGAACCTCCCTTGCCTAATCTGTGAAATGAGGACATTCAATCAACATTAATTACAGTAATCCGCCCTTATCTGTGGTTTCACTTTCCACCGGTTCCGTTGCTGTGTCAGCTGCGGTCTGGAAGTAGATAATCCTTTTGACAAACCCTCAGAAGGTCAGTAGGAGCCTAACGCTAAGTCACAGTGCCTGAGTCATTTGTCATTCACGTGACTTCATCTCATCACGTGGGCATTTGATCATCTCACAGCATCACAAGAAGGAGGGTGAGTACATACAGTAAGATATTCTGAGAGAGAGGGATACCACATTCGTTAACTTGTATTACAGTATATTGTTATAATTCTATTTTCTCATTGTTAATTTCTTACTGTACCTAATTATAAATTAAACATTTCATAAGTATACATGTATAGGAAAAACCCTAGTGTGTATAGGGTTCAGTTCTTTCCACAGTGTAAGGCATCCTTTGGGGATTGGGAACATATCCCCCAGGGATAAGGGGAAAACTACTGTAAATCTAAAATTTCCCTGCTCTAAATTTTCAGGAGCTCTTACTGCCTGACTTAAAAGCCAATTTCTCAAGGGCGTCTGGGTGGCTCAGTCAGTAGGGTGTCCGACTTTGGCACAGGTCATGATCATGCAGTCCATAGGCTTGAGCCCTGCATCGGGCTCTGTGATAATAGCTCAGAGCCTGGAGCCTGCTACAGATTCTGTGTCTCCCTCTCTCTCTGCCCCTCCTCTGCTTACACTCCCTCTGTCTCTCTCAAAAAATAGATAAACATTAAAAAAAAAAAAAAAAAAGCAGCAGCAGCAGCAATTTCTCAGTCCGGCTAGCTTTCAAAGCCCTGAAAGCCCTGCTTGTCTTTGCAGCTCTAACCAACTTGCACATATTTCGTGCTTCAAACCAGGCTACTTGCAGCCCTCTGAATGCCTGTCTCACATTCTGCCTTTGGCTCCAAATTCCCTGAAGCATCTTACTCATCTTCCGAGGTTCACTTCCAGGGATAACTCAGTCTTTAAGGACAATTTCTTAATCTTCTTAACCAAATGTAATTTCTCTTTCCCCTGAATGCCCCCACGTGCTCTCTGCATGTCATAGGTGTCCTTCTGCTTGGCTATAAAGTGTTTAGGATACTTCACTTTCTTGTAAGGGTCTCAGCTCTATTGGAGACACTCTGTTGAGTATTGTATATGCTCAGCAAATGTTTATTAGTCTGAAAGCACTCATGGGACATAGGCATTAGCAAAGTCCATGGCCTAAATGCTTACTTAGGAATTCATGAATTCATTTGTCATTTGGCAAGCATTTACCAAGTGCTTTTAAGTCCTGTGGGTATAAAGAGAATTTTGAACAGAGATCCAAGTCTGCATGATCTCAAAGCCTAATCAGACAGCTAAAATATAATATGACAGACACCTAATAAGAAATTAGACGATAAATAAACACAAGTATAAAGACCTTGTTATTGCTGACTATAATGTTATTGCTGACTATACGGAAACTCCTTAAAAGCTTCTATTTTAGTCTTTGTAAAATCCCAACAGTTAGATATATAAACCAGCCCTAGTCACTTAGAAAAAGGAGCAAAGACTTATTACTTCCAAATACCTACTAAGTGCTATGCAATATATAGACATTACCTCACTGTCAGAGATATTGTGGGATATTATCGGCATCCCCATTTTACAGATGAGGAAACTTATTTTAAGATTTGTACCACTAGGAGAAGGTTGTACAATTATAAGTTCTTAAGCCAGTTTTTAAACCCAGGACTCTCTGATACCAGGTGGCTTATGCTATCACTTTCCAGGCAGCGCTCAGACAGCTACCTGAAGGCTTGTGAATGGCCATCCTTGGTGCAGGTGTCTGTCCTGTGTACCAGAACTACTGCCACCGAGCTGTGGGAATTTGCACCCTGGCTGGAAGACATCAGAGGAATCGAGGTTATTCGGCCTGGAGACAATTAGACCTTGAGGAATTATTCTGCCAAGAAAAGTAAGCTATTTTAGACGACCATTCAGGAAAGAATGGTCCTATTGAGGCCTGAACACAAAGTGCCTCTCTGAAGTCCTGCCTTTGAAAAGGGGCCTCCAAGAGAAGTCAAGGCCTGTTCTTGGTCTACTTTTCTATCCACTGACCTCAACCTGCACCGGGCTGTTTGAACAAGGGAATGCAGAGAAACTAAAAGCACAGAGCGCACTGTATGGAGTCCCCTCGAGAGGAACGCCATGCTGTGATTGTACAGAATTTAGGAAGACAAAGAGAAGCTAAACATTCTTGCGATTTAGTGGACTGGTTATGAAGTTAGCTTTCTGGAAATATAATGTAATAACTCCCTAAAACAGATGTTTTTACCATAAGATAGGAATAAATTATACAATGTGAAAACATTTTCACATTTGTGTCCCAAAAGTGAGGTGGTGAAGAGCAGACTTGATATTTTCCTGTCTTTACCGGAAGGCCTTTAAATTCGATTAAAGGTATCCTTGCTGGGGCGCATGGGTGGCTCAGTCGGTCAAGCGTCAGACTTTGGCTTCGGTCATGATCTCACAGTTCGTGGGTTTGAGCCCCGCGTCGGGCTCTGTGCTGACAGCTCAGAGTCTGGAGCCTGCTTCGGATTTTGTGTCTCCCTCTCTCTCTGCTCCTCTCCCACTCACACTCTGTCTCTTTGTCTCTCAAAAATAAATAAACATTAAAAAAACTAAAAAAAAAAAAAAAAAAGGCATGCTTGCCATTGCAAGGGGGGCAAAATTGTGGCTGACCGGTCCATCTGAGTTCATGTGGGATTACTCCTTTGGTTTAGAAGGCGTAAGTTTGTCTGTCCCTGCAGAAAAAGGAACCAGAATGCTTCCAGAGTGTTCTCCATTCTTTCCGGCAGTCTTCTTCCTCTTCCGCCTAGTAATGCCTCTTCTAAGCACTCATTGAGTGGTGTCTCCATGCTACATATGGGGCTCTGACACCTTTGGAAGATCCTGAAAAAGAAAGCTGACAGGTGAGAAACGCCAGTCTTCCTACCACCGAGGACTCACGTGTGGCATGATGGGGTTTTTTTGGCAACCAGCCTTCAGCCCTATGAATGGAAAGTTGGTAGAACTTCTTAGCTCTTGCCTCCTTAGTAAGTTCTAGTTGCAAGCTGGGGCATCGTTTCCATAGCTTCTATGAAGTCTTTCAGAAATATGGCTGTTGAAACACAGTGCTGAGGATATTTTCTACTTTTCACTGGGAAGCAACGTCTGACTTGCTGCAGTTTAAGGATGCATTTGCCCCTGGTGCTTCGGGATCGATCGGCTGGACCGTGCTGAGCAGTGGGGCTCCAGGGATTGCGTGAAAGGCCGAAAACTCTTTTTTTCCTGCCAAGTTCTCCATTGAGGCAACCTGGAGAAAATAGTGTGAGACTTTGTGTTCAGTTTCCTCCCCCGGGTTCAATGCTAATTACATGACTAACAGCAGCAAATACTTTTAAAAGTAAGGCTCTTTGGGTATGTCAAAGTAAGGTTTTGTCATAATTAAGGAGTGTGTCACACACTAGTCATACATAAGATTTGGATCTGTAATACTTTGGGAGTGGGACCAAGATGTCCATATATATATATATATATATTCATTTTTAAGAGAGAGAGAGAATAACTGGGGGAGGGTCAGAGAGAGATGGAGAGAGATAGCATCCCAAGCAGGGATGCACCATCAGTGCAGAGCCCAACGTGGGGCTTGAACTCACGAACCCGTGAGATCATGACCTGAGCCGAAATCAAGGATTCTTACCCACCTGAACCCCCCAGGGGCCCCAGGCTGTGGGTATATTTTAAAAAGCACCCCAGGTGACACTGGGTCTGCAGCCAGGGTTGAGAACTGCTTGTGAAGAGGAAAGGATACAGACCGTGGGGTTGGACAGACTTTGGCTCAAACCCTGGGTCTGCATTTACTGGTTGTGTGACTTACGGTGAATTAGTTAATGATGTTAAACCTCATTTTTTCTCCTTTGTCAAGGAAGATGAAGTAGAGCTTAATGGGCTTGCATTAAAGATTCAATGAGATAACTAACGTACATAATATATGAAATTCCCTGGCATGCGAGTGAATAGGTTATAAGTATACTTTTCTTCCCTTTCATACGTAATCATTTGTAATAGATTTAAGTGATAATACTTTACAGAAAAGGGGGCAAACCCCATTGACCTTCTGTCAAGAATGGAAGAGAGCACATTGCTAATGATCAAAGGGAAGATGAGGTCAAATCTGACTTTACTCTGTGATGGATAGTCATATAAGGGCTACAGATCACACCTCTCAGAATATTCTGTTGTTGTTGTTTTTCAATTAAATCTGGCAGCACCATACTACAGAATTTATATATTTTTTAGAATTTGTCTTTTTAAATTAAACATCTAACAAACTTTTTCTGAGCTACTTTTAGATATCAAGAATCATGTGGATTTTCTGCTCCATTTACTTTATTTGCTTGTTCTCCAACAGCGGCTATCAGTAAGAAGTTCACAACATTCAAGAACAAAACAATACTTGAAAATACCCAGTAGAACAAGATCACTTTATTTAGTTATAAATCGGGTAACGTGCAACACAGCCCAGCCTGTTGGTTTTGAATAACCTTGTAGAAACTGTTGGATGTTGACTGAGCAGAGGGTCAAACGTTTTAGCCATTCTGGCTCAGATCTTTTTCCTCTCAGCGCCAAAGAGTGGGGAGTTCACCTGGCCCGGGAATGACTCGTTGTTGCATTGCTGACCCTCCCCCTTCTGAGAGGATATGGGTATCCCGTACTGCGATGAAAACAAAAAATCACGTCGCCGCAAGAGAAACTGGTTCGTTCAGTCCAGACTTTGTCTCTTAGCAGGCTAATGCTCAACTCATAAGAAATAAATCCCCAATTCATATTTTTCTTAAAAGAGGTGAAATGTTCTTTAAATTGCTGTGTACATGCAAGTATATATTTTATGTCATACGGTGCAGTCTAAGTGCTTGAGCTCAGCAGGGCGGATGTCCATCAAATCCCAGCTCCCCGGTTACTAGCTATGTAGTGATCATGCTAAGCCTCAGGGGCCTCATCTGTGGAATTAGAATCATAGTCATGCACATCTATATTAGAGACCTCCTGTGAGGATGAGGTGCTGGTGCTGGACACAGAGCAGTCACTCTAAGTGAGCTATCGATATTAACAATATGGGGAAAATTATGCATTTGAAACTCATGGGCTGTAAACACATAGAACAGTGTCTGGTATGGTGCTGATTAAGCCTCCACCATTCTCATCTGTGTCCTCGCCCTCCTCATTTCATCACGTAATGATACTACCAAGATTTCATCACGTAATGATACTTAGTTCCAAGTTATTTTTGTGATGCTTTTCTTTGCCCTCTAATTGCCAATGAATTTCTCCTAATATGTGTGACATTTATCCCAGTACTTCCCAAAGTGACTCATGAAAGTGTTCATCCGCTCCACACCACCGTGAGACAATTGGACTCATGGTAAATACTATACATATCTGTTAATATTTCAAAATGTTATTTCTATCTATAATTAGCCATTGTATCCATGGTCTGAGCGTGGAACAGAATTTTTTAGAGAACTGAGACTTCTCCAATTCATCCTGTCTACACCCTGTGATACAGAAATTTCTTGTACTTGACTAAGCTCTGTTATTGCAATTGCTTCCTAATCAAAGCCTGGCCTGGGAACCCAGTGCAGGCCTCTGTTTCGAGATGGCATGGGTCTGACCTCAGGGAGAGCCCTGCTAGTTCCTGCTAGGATGCCCGCTTTATTCCTGCTTATCTACTTTCTAGAACATCTGCTCTCTGCCTGTACTCTGGAGCCTTATAGGAGTGGATTACATTAAGTCTGATCTTTTGCTTCTATTAAGCCCCACTGAGAAAAGGGACATTGAAGAGCACACAGTTCTCCTGTTAAGTACTCTAAGTAATAGTATCATGCTGAACCAAAGGCTATTTATTAATATTATATTAAAATATATAATATATTATTATATATGTTATCTAGTATATAAATATAATATATATGTTAATATTTATATCATATAATAATATATAAAAATAATTGATGTTTCAGTCAATAACTGGTTACTGGTCATTATCTCATTCACTATCTCACTTAATTCTCAAAATAATTTTTTGAGGAGGTTTCTTTTACTAATCCCTATGACTGACACTGATTGGCTACTCAGAAGTAGTTTCCAACCCTTTCCTTTTTCATGACTAACACCTGATGTGAGGATGAGGCTCCAGCAGCCATTTTGCAACCAGGGGACAACAAGCACAAAGAGAGATCAGGATGGCAGAGCAGAAAGACAGAGTGACTCTGGACCCAGACAACATTCGTGAACAGCTTCACAGGCCCTGAATGACACATCTGTGGATTTATTAGATCAGAAAGATAAACCCTTAAGTAAGTCTGACGGATTTTTTTGTTCCTTGGGCCCAGTGCCTTTCTAATTAATGCACTTCATTTTATGAATGAGGAAACTGAAGCCCAGTGAGTCTGGGTAAGTTTTTCCATCATGCAACTGGTAGGTGTTAGAGACAGGATTGGTACCCAAATCTGCCCAACACCAACACACGTGCTGTGAACCACAAAGACAGCTGCACTGCCCTCCCATTATTGTATTTCCATTGGTTGATCGTGGCTCATCCTTTCCAATGTGTCACAGAATTCAGAGATTATTCATAGGTGAACCTCAGAAGAAGAGTTCTATGGTAAAATAAGAAATCACCACATGGTTTATACACACACACACACACACACACCAGTTTCTGAAAAATTCTGCCACAAAGAATCCTGACTGACTGGTTAACTCAGAGGTTACCAAACTTACTTGAGTATGAAACACATTTATTTAATTTTTTATTATTTTTATTTATTTTTGAGAGAGAGAGCATGAGCAGGGGAGGGGCAGAGAGAGACAGAGACACAGAATCTGAAGCAGTCTCCAGGCTCTGAGCTGTCAGTACAGAGCCCAAGCGGGGCCTGAACTCACAAACTATGAGATCATGACCTGAGCCAAAGTCAGATGCTTAACCGACTGAGCCACCCAGGCGTCCCAGCACATATTTTTTTAAACTGACCATCCTATGAACTTCCTTCAAAACACTGTTGCCTGGTGCACCAGATTGGGAGGCCATTCACTGAATTTTAATGAAGAGTTATTTCCTTAGCTTTGGCTTAAAGTAAAAGAAAGTGAGTCACACACAACTTGGGACTTTGTGAATATTCTCGAGGATTTTGTCCACTGTACAACTCAGGGTTCCCGATAAAGACCGAAACAATAAATTTCTTTGGAGAATTTGGTGCCAGGACAAAATATGCCCCTCCTGAGGAAATTGTCTGCTTCCTTTTTTCTAATAATGAGAATTCTGTGACTAAGTGTATCTTCTCTTTTGCTGTGGCTTTCCGGTGGCTCAGAGACAAACGGGAAACAATCGCTGGCTTGGGCTCCTGGGTTTTACATAATTATGTTTTCTTTGATCTGCTCTTGACTTTCCTCTTGATTTTCCTTGGACCTGATTCCGTGTTTGGGTTTTATTGATATTATTGAATATGTTCACCTGAGTGACATTACATTCTTGGTGGAATAGGGTGGAGGAGTATAAACAAAGTAAACAAAAATCAAGACTGTCTTGAAAAAATATAAGTCCTGTGGCCTCCTTGTCAATGTGGTCATGCCTGCGATGCCTGATCTAAGAAGCAAGTTAAGTCATTTAATTTGCTGCTATAAAACTTAAAATTATGTCTTAGGAGATCTAATAAAAGGAAGGAAGTAAATCTTCAAAGGGGACATGTATTCTCAGAAATGAAACATAAATACCTTTTCTATTTGGTGATATTATACTATAAATTGAACTTTTCTTGGAATTAATTCCCTAAATTGCTAAGCTAACTCAACATCCATAGCACTAAATTAGGTAACGAAATGAATCCCGACTGTAGGGGTAGAAAACTGTTTTCTTCTTCCCTTCTAGGGCCTAATAATTAAGCTGACATAAGAGAAACACAGGAGAAAAGCACATTCAATTTTGTACATTGGAGAGCCTCAAAGATATAAGGCTCAAAAAAGTAACCAAAGCAGGCAGCTTTTATACCTTTTAGACAAAGGAACAAGTCTGTGCAGAATTGACAAAACAATGATGTTTGGGCTTTGGTAGCAAATCGGTGATGAAGTAACAAGGTTTGTTTGTAGAACCTTCATGGTTTTGAATTCCCTATCTCTGGCCCTAAGGATGCCTCCTCCCTCCTGCTACAGGGAGGATACCTTCCCACGGGGATTTATTTCCTGCTGTCAGGGGGACAAAGGAGGGCCAGCGCCCTTGTACCAGCCGTTCCTCAAGGAACTTGAGTTTAAAATTGTCAGTGTGCCAAAGTGGTATATTTTGGGGTGGCGTGCTGAGCATCCCTTCACAACCTTGCAGAAAAATAAGACCCAGAAAGGCAGACATGCCCTGTGCTATATAGCTGAGGAAGCTTAATTTAGTTAACCATGGTGGACTGACCATTACTTCCTTGAGAAGGAATAGAATTTGCTATCATTGTCACCACAGAGGAGCAGTAAGTTATTATGAGGTTGATTACTTGTACCATTCATTAAAGAGGCGGTCGGACAAGCCACCGATCAGCAAGCAAATGTTGGTAAGTGAGTACTGTGAAATGCAGTAGGTGATACAAAGAAATATGATACAGATGTCAGCTCAGCTGTTGAGGGTGGAATGCTCAGGTGTTGAGCAGCAGCTGGGAGAGAGAGATTCGAGCATGTTATATGCGGCCACTGTTTTCAAGTCCTCTAGAGCCGCTTTCAGACACCATTAAATTTATTGACAACTTTTCATTTCTCTGCATGGCCTCTCTTGGATTTAAAAAAAATTTTTTAAAAAGGNTAACAGTTTCTGCCTCAACCCTGAAGTACCAAAGTGTACAGTTGATGCCATAAATACAGATTGAGTGTAGTCCTTGGTTATGCAAGAGTCACATTTGCTCACTTGGGATGAGATAACCATCCTTTGGACTGGGCAACGAGGGGAGGAACAGAAAGGAGGTGAGGAGAAAATGGATGCTGTGGGTCCGGAGCAGGTTCCTAGGCCCAAAGGTTCATGACCGAATCCTCCTAAGAAAACTCAGATTGGAGGATGCAAAAGCAGAGGTCCTGTACCTTGCTCCCAGGTGAGTCCTCAGGAGGTGACAAGCCTCATGGAATTGCCCCAGACCTGTGTGTTGAGTTATCCATAGTAGAAATGGCAGCCTGTCATGTCTAAGCATGTAGAGCCTGAGAAGACTATTCTAGATCGCCAGTGACCCTAGATAGTGTGGGAGAACATCTAAAATGTGTGTCCTCAAGCCCTTCCTGATCCATTATGAGGGCTCAAAAGTAGCTGAGAGGCCAGCAGGTTGAAAGATACTTTGAGACTGAGCTAAGAGGGAGGCAGGATGACCTTCCTGGACCTACTACCACAGACCAGATGGAGAACCCAGATGTCCTAGAAATTTCCAGTGGGAGTGATGCACATCTCCATAGATGCCGGCAGGGACACACGTCTCCCCGTCCTCCGACACTGAGGCTCTGTGAAAGCTCCTGGAATTTAGCCAAAATCCATGGGATGGGGTGGAGGGGGTGGTGAAACTCCTGAATTGACTGAGACAATTCCGGATCTGAATGGAAAAAACTCTGATTTGACTGGGTTTCCTCTAAAAGGGCTGGGGTTTCGTTATGCTACCAGACAGAGTAGGGGCTTGAGATTCAAATTAAGTTCAGTTCTTGAAAACAAAAAAATTGTACAACTGAGTGTACGGCTTGTGACAATTCCTCTGCGACACAGGCTTCCTCAGTTTGTCATATCTCACTCTCAAAAGCCATTCAGCTCAGAATGGTGGCACCTTCCTTCTTTGGCAGGATAGGAAATGTAGTGACACGTGAGCATTTTGCTGTTTCGACTAATGTTATTTCGAGTGAGCAGAATTTCACTGTCATGTTGCTTCGATACCGTTGTAGCTCATGTCTGTGACTCACAGACACACTCTCCACTCCCTGCCAACAAGCACCTACACAGAGGGGTGCCTGTGTGGCTCAGTGGATTAAATGTCCAGCTCATGTTTCGGCTCTAGTCATGATCTCACAGTTCCTGAGTTCAAGCCCCGGGTGGAGCCTGCTTGGGATTCTCTCCCTCTCTCTCTCTCTGCCCCTCCCCTGCTCGCTCATCTTCTCTCTCTCAAAATAAATAAGTAAACTTAAAAAAAAAAAAAAAACAAGCGGTACACAGACAGCCTAAGATGTACTTCCCAAACTTTTGCCGCATCTGAGGTGACTGCTTGGTCCTGTTCTCATCAGGGCTTTTCAAGTTGTAGCAGTGGAAGTTCTGTGACTCAGGAATCTCTTCAAGATTCCTGAGAACCAGGAGGTAGGTCACCCGTGCTGTGTCAGAGCCTTAGGGCTACAGCACAGATTCCCAGGCTCTACCCTCAGAGCTTCGAATTCAGCAGGGGTGGCGGTGGAAGCCCAAGATTGTGCATTTGTTAACAATGTCCTGGGGGATTTGATGCTGCAGGTCTGTGGACCGTGTCGTACGGGCCCAAGAGGTCATTTTTTTCCCATAATAAAGCAAGGATATTGATCCAAATATTTAATCAATGACACACTTGTGGCAAAAATGTTGACCAAGATCTTTAAGTTTCTCTTCTCTTCTTTTACAGCAATTCCCTTGCCAGGCCAGCTCCGTGGAGCTGAATTAGAGCTCATCGCTGGGGGCTTATCCTAGAACCTGTCCTTCCCTCCAGCCCCTCTAGAAGTTCTATAAGCACCTAATTTTTTATGTTAAATCCTTTTCTGCTAAAACCAGCAGAAGAGTGTTCTGTTATCTATAACTGACTCCTGACTGATGAGTCATGGAACACAGTTTGAGAAATGGAAAAAGAAGGGGGAACAGAGTTGGTGCCCATTTCAGGGACCAGGGGAGAAGGAAATGCCAAGATTTCCTGGGAGTGCCAAAGCTTGTCGAGACAAAGCTGCCCCCGCACACCCCAGCCGTTTATGAGCAAAACACATATAAACCCAGCTCTAGAACACCATATCAATACGGTCCTGGACAATGACTGCAGTCAGCAAAGAAATGACATCATCCCTTCTCTCAGTCAGAACAACAAGCCTACTCTAACTCTGTTCACAACAAAAGCAAAATCTGTTTGTCTAACAGATGGCAATGAATGGGCTTGAAGGTCATGGTGATCCTTCTGGTGTCTGACCAGCCTCTCCTGGTACAGAATCCTACCCTAGAAGATTACAAATCTGAACACAACTGAACACATTAAAATCGCCTGAACCCAGGTCCTGCCTTGCTAAGAGGAGGAAGCACGATCTAGAAGAAAGGAGTCCCCCAAATCTCAAACCTCTCCCAGGAAATCAACCTCACAGCCATTCCTTTTGATTTTTTATTTCAACCTTAAAAAACTCATTCATCATATAGGGTAGAAAGGAAAAAAGAAATGGCAAACATACTCTCAACTACAAAGTCACTAATTTGCTGAATCAAGCATGGTGATGGATAAATTATGAAATCTCAAGGTAGACAGTCCTTAACATTAACTCCAACATGCCATTAAATTCTTGAAATTGGGTTATGTATGGGTAAGGACTCAGCATTAGATATTAAAGTTAATATTTTGGGGTGCCTGGGTGGCTCAGTCATTTGAGCATCCTGCTCTTGATTTCGGCTCAGGTCATGATCCCAGGGTCATTAGATAGAGCCCCACGTCACGTTCTGCGCTGAGTGTGGAGCCTGCTTAAGATGATCTCTCCCCCACTCGCTCACTCTCTGTTAAACAAGAAAGTTACTATTTCTCCTGATAAAGTAGCACTCTGCCAAGTCTCGGAGATTTGGTCTACATGCACCAGTAGCCTATCCGGCCCCAGTGGCGTTGACAAACATGGGGAAGTACTGTACATTTTTTCTGTTTTATTTTCCAGCTTTATTGAGATACAGTCAATACATAATGTGTAAATTTAAGATGTGCAATATGGTGATTTGATACATGTGTGTATTGTGAAGTGATTACCTTAATAAGGTTAGTTAACACCTCCAACACCTCACAAAGTTACCGTGTGTGTGTGTGTGTGTGTGTGTGTGAGAGAGAGAGAGAGAGAGAGAGAGAGAAGAACATTTAAGCACTTAAGATCTACTCTTTTAGCAAACTTCAAGTGCATAGTAGGTATCGGCCATCACAGTCATCACGCTGTGTGTTAGATCCTGGGAGTACCACACGTTGCATCAGCCTGATTCTCTCATGCCTTTGCAGGCACCTTACACTGCCATCTTTGGCTCATTGTAAAACTCCTTTTCTGACTTGCAAAAGACATTTTGTGATAGACACTTTTGTGTAAACTTGATTACTATTCAGTAAGGCTCCATTCTTAACAAGACAAAAGAATCAACACAATCCTTTTGTCCTCTCAAAAATGTGACTTCTTATCCCATAGAAGCTTTTTACCCAATGGGCTATTTAAAAGGTATAAAATGGAGTTCCCGGGGTGGCTCAGATGGTTAAGTGTCCGACTTCAGCTGAGGTCATGATCTCATGGTCGTAAGGTCCAGGCTGCCCCACGTCAGGCTCTGTGTCTCTCTCTCTGCCCCTCCCCTCCACAGTCTTTCTCTCTCAAAAATAAATATTAAAAAAAAATAAATAGGGGGGCCTGGGTGGCTCAGTCGGTTTAGCGTCTGACTTCAGCTCAGGTCATGATCTCACGGTTCATGAGTTTGAGCCTCTCATCGGGCTCTGTGCTGACAGCTCAGCGCCTAGAGCCTGCTTTGGATTCTGTGTCTCCCTCTCTCTCTGCCCCTCACCAGCTCACACTCTCTCTCTGTCTCTCTAAAATGAATAAACGTTAAAAAAAATAGAACAACCAGGCAGAAAAACAATAAGGAAATAGAATTGAAGAACACTATAAACCAACCAGACCTAACAGACGTGACTGAATCTTAAACATCCTGTGCTAACACAATGTTAGCCACAAAATACACACATTGAATGATCCCATTTATATTAACTGTTCAGAATGGACATGTTCATAGAGATACAAAGCATATTCGTGGTTTCTAGAAGGTGTCTGGAGGAAACTTGACTCTGTCTAGCTAGGAGGGGAGAAGAAAGGTAGATATTCCTGTCTGGGACCCTGGTCTCAGATAATTCTGTGCCCTCAGAAAGGAGTTTTAACCCAAGTACTTCCTTGTCATTTTCTAAGTGAAACCAATGTTAATTGCCATCCATGCATCATTGGGATTTTGCTAAGATTTAGGATGTATTGAGTCTGAGCCGGTCAAGCTGGGAAGGGCAGCAGTGGGGCCCAAGAGGAGTCATGAGGAATGGAAACGGGAGGGGAGCCAGTGTCTTCACCCACATTATAGGGCTACTGCAAGCATCAAAGGATGCTGTGTCGATGCAAGTGCTTTGCATCCACAGAACACCCTCTAAATGAAAGGAATCATTACTGTTTAATGAACCAGGAGAATAGTTCCCTAAATTATTAGTGTCCGAGTTACTACTGTTTGGTTCTCATGCATAGGATCATGCCCAAATTTTCTATAGAAAGTCTTGGTCTTTGAAAGATGGATGTGTCATGAATATAAAGTAATGATACAGTCATTAAGGGTCATAAATTGTCCTGCTACTGTTTTCTCAGTCCATTGACAGAATCTGAGACCGAATTGAGATTTTGTTACCTGAAAAAATGCTAACAAATGCCAGTTGTTTTTATCATCTGAGGTAGGTAATTTTATTCATCTTGTTTTTGTTTTCTTAAGTACATGTTGAAAAATATCAACCAATTTCCAATTTGTTCCTATGACAATATTTATTGGTGCCATCTGCTGGAAGTTCCTGAAAAATTGATGAGGTTAAGATGAATGAAACGATAAACAGCACAGGAAAGGGTATTTTTAAGTATACGTATTCCTCACAGATTAAAATTAATAGGTGAAGTTTCCAGAATGCATTTCTTGTATTAAAATTATCTACATAGAACACTTCAGTGCTGAATAAATGCATATGCTTCATAAATTGTAATTTTCATTCCTTCTACCACTAGATTTTGAGCTCATGGGGTCTGCCGGATTTGTGTGGACAGTGGTGGCTGCAAACTCCCTGTAATAGGAATTAGGGATGCAAGGAGGCGTAAGTAACTGTGCCCACTTTCAAGTGGTCAGGGTCTTGCGTTAGGTGGCAGAGAAGACTGATCTATGAACAATTAAGCGTGACACAGTGGGGTTAAGCAAAGACCCTGTGGGAAGAAGGGGACCTTCACAGTCCAGGAGGTGGTGATCTTTCCTGCAAAATATTGAAAGCTACCATCTTTGCAGGGATGGAGGGGAAAAGGAAGAATTACAGAAGAAAAATCAAGCTTGAGAAAGCAACGCTATTAGGCAAGTAGAGGTAGGAATTTAAAAAAAAAAGCTCCCTCCAATCCCGTGAAACAGGTCAAGTGGCCTCCATGAACAATGAGCTCAGTTTAAATTAACCTAGCCTTCCATCTATTAAATGCACCATGGATGTCAATACAGGCAGTATGTACTCTGTGGACCAATATGTGTATCATGGACCCCAGCATAACTTGCCCTACAGTGAACTCAGACACAGCATGAGCTTTCCTTCTCTGCAGCAGGCTCACCTCAATCCATTCATTAATCCCACAATAATGCAACCCTACATTTTACACAACTGACAGTTTTGGCTCCCACTTACAGAACTTTAGGAGGGTTTACAGGCTTGAGTACTGAAAGTCAGCTTTACATTGGTGGTTCTCAAACTTCAGTGTGCATCGGAATCACCTGGAGGGAGGGCTTCTTTTTTTTTTTTTTTTAATGTTTTTATTTATTTCTGAGAGAGAGAGAGAGAGAGAGACAGACAGACAGCATGGGCAGGGGAAGGTCAGAGAGAGGGAGACACAGAATCTGAAGCAGGTTCCAGGCTCTGAGCTGGCTGTCAGCACAGAGCCCGACACGGGGCTCGAACCCACAAATCGTGAGATCATGACCCGAGCCGAAGTTGGATGCCCAACTGACTGAGCCACCCGGGTGCCCCGGAGGGCTTCTTAAACTATAGACTTTCCCATTCAGGAGGTCCTGGGCAAGGCCTGATGGTTTGCATTTCTGACAAGTTGCCAGCTGCTGCTGCTGCTGGTCCTGGGACAGCTCTTTGAGAGTCGCTGCTGTAGACTTTGTTAGCATACATTTAAAAGAAATAAAGGCTGCCTTTCTGTCCCAGGGCAGTCATCAGCTCAAAGGTCAGCCAAGATAGGTGCTTACAGGTACCTCCAGGAGCTATGGTGGAAGAAGCAGTCCGTGAGGGCCTTCTTCTCAGGATGACACCCACCCCTGCTCTCTGCACTCCACAGCCCCTTCCTCCCAACCCAGCTGATAAAGAGCACAGACTGGGATACAGGGCCAAGCAACATTATGTCATCTATTGGATTTGCGTGCACAGTGGTGGCTGCAAACTCCCCATTCCTAAGGGTGCGACCAATGGCGAGTCTGCCCATCACGGTGGTAACCAGCCAAAGTTTGCCAGAAGCCTTCAGTCTGCTGCTGAGGGTGAGCTGGATGCCAGTGTGGGGCACTGAGAGCCCTGAATTCTTCTTCCTAGGTGGGTGAAATTTCCACATACAAATTCTTTGAGGTTATCTTCATGGATCCATCCCATAAAGCATCAGAAGAAATCCTGACACCCAGTGGATCTCCAAACTAGTACAAGCATAGGGGGAAGTGCAGGCTGCAAGAGCCATGGCCTTGGAAGGGGCCACAGTTCCACCACACTACTGGTGGCCCTCCTGTGCTCTTCGAGAAGGGGCAATACACTCACCAGCTCCCAGTTACTGCTAGTGTGAGTACTGTTCATCAAAGTCTTAGCTAATAAACAGTTTAGGTTACGTCTGCCTAAAAGTGTTCTTTAATTTGTCTGTTAAACTAGGTAGCTGCAGACTGTCCCATGAATGCCCTGTCAAATTATGAAAGGTAAGAGTGCAGTAATGTTTGAAGACTCTAAGTGATGGTGTTTCTTATTTCTAATAACATAAACACTTTTGTCTTTCATATTAGGGAGTTTATGTGTTCAGTGTTTAAAATGCTGTTTCGTATAGGGGCATCTGAGTATCTCATTTGGTTGAGGGACTGACTCTCGATTTCGGTTCAGGTCATGATCTCATGGTCTGTGAGATTGAGCCCCGTATTGGGTGCTGTGCTAACAGTGCAGAGCCTGCTTAGGATTCTCTCTCCTCTCGCTCTGCCCCTAGCCACTGCATGTGCTCTCTCTCTCTCTCTCTCTCTCTCAATAATAAATAAATAAGTAAATGAACTTTTAAAAATGCTGTTTGATATAATAGGTGTAAAATAAATTCTGTAAAAGTGGAATGCAAAAAAAAAGGCAAAGTATACATCAGTTTTTATAAGCATTTAAAAATAACTTATGGGGTACCTGGCTGGCTCAGTCTGTTGAGCATCTGACTTTGGCTCAGGTCATGATTTGGCGGTTTGTGAGTTCAAGCATCATGGTGGGCTCTGTCTTGGCAGCTCAGAGCCTGGAGCCTGCTTTCAGATTCTGTCTCCCTCTCTCTCTGCTTCTCCTCAACTCATGCTGTTTCTCTCTCTCAAAAATAAATAAACATTACAAAAATAAATAAATAAAAATAACTTACAATGATTTGTTTTATTTGAAAAGTCATGCAGGGCACATTAAAAAACAGAATTAATATTAATAGAAGAAAATATACATCACTTAAAATCTCAAACCCAGAAATAACCATCATAAACATTTAATATCTTTCCTTCCATATCTCTTTTGTTATGTATGTGCACACATGTACATGTAATTGAAATAATTTGAGATATACAACTTTGTTTCTGATTTTTTTCTTTGGTATCCTATTTTGACCATTTTCCATATTATTTAAAAATTAGTAGGGCACCTGGGAGGCTCAGTTGGTTAAACGCCGAACTCTTGATTTCAGCTCAAGTCATGATCTCACAGTTCATGAGTTCAAGCTCCACATTGGGCTGTGCCGGTGGTGCAGAGCCTGCTTGGGATTCTCTGTTTCCCTCTCTCTCTGCCCCTCCCCCCTTAACTAAAGAATTTTTTAAAATTTAGCTAACTCAAGGTACATTACTAATCGGGTTGTTTCTGTGAGCAAGAGAGATTAAAACCACCAGTCCTATTGCTGTTTTGCTGGGCACAGTGTCCCCTGACCTCTTTATCCCTTCATTTTGGAGGTCACCCCTCATCCTTCTTTACTTGTTTCATCCCTGATCAATAGTCCGTGGGAGGAGCGTGTGTCAGTAGGCAAGATCAACTGTCTTCCCTTTGTGGAGAGATTCTCTTGAACAAATAAATAGGAGAGTTCACATTCTAGTATCTTCCCATCCTCTGTATCCTTTAGCCATCAGTGAATAGCAGTAACTTTGAATACATCAAGTACAGCAGGTGTAAGTTATCATTGTTGTGGAGTGGATCTTCTTAATAACGTCTTAATTAGGAATTAGCCAAATTAATTGTTTTAACATTTCCAAGAAATCTGGTTTCAGGTAGGTAGGTAAAAATTTAGGATGGGAATAAAGTTCAAGGGCAGACCTATAGCTTCAGAAAAAAAATTTGATGTTTTTGAATTATATAAGTAATAATGCTTATCATAGAAAAAAGAGCTATATCTTTCCTTTCTCCCCAAATTATTTTGATTGTTTAGGCTCTCACTCTAGTTAATAATCACTCTGGTTTGGCTTTAGACAATCATCACTCTACTTTTGGTTAAATACCAATGCTCTTCATTTCCTTTCCACCATAGCTTAATGGTTAAGAACTTAGATTCAGAGTCGGAGGCCACTCAGAAGCACTCTAGGTGTTTCAAATAGGGGACTTAATAGGAGGAATAGGTGCAAAATGATGGAAGGGTGAAGGAGCCAAAGGGAAAGTGAGATAACTGAGACATTGGTAACTGCAGGAAGCCACTCCCACCCCAAGGCTGGGAGTGGAGTAGGGGAAGGAGAAAAAGAAAAGAAAAAGTGCTATCGCCAAGCCCATCAGGCATTCATCACTGTCACTGCTGACATTCACTGTCACCGGAAGCAGTGACACACCGCGGGGCTCCACAGCTGCTGTCCCCTGTCCAGCAGCTGCTGTGGCCCACAGCAGGCTTCCCCCCTTCTCCCACCTCCCTTCGGAGCCTCCCACTGACCCTGGGAATCCACTGAAAAGACATGTCGTTTTCTGGACCTAGAGTTCAGGGCCACCCAGCAGAACTTCCCGCATGGATGAAAACGTCCTATAATCTGTGCTGTCCAGTACAATAGCCACCAGCCACACGGGGACTATTGAATGCTTGAGACATGGCTGCCATAACTGAGGGACTGAATTTTAAATTTTATTTAATATTAGCTTAATTTGAGGTGCCATGTGTAGCTAGCGGTTTCCACATTGAGTAGAGCAATATTCACAGCGGATGCAGCAGATCATGGCAGGGCTGGATTGGAGCTCAGAGCAACAGGCAAATGCTTGGTAAACGGTCAAAGCCAGAGAGATGAGGGTTCCCTCCCTGGCTCTCTCGCTTTCTAGCTGTGTAACCTTGGGCACATTACTCAGTCTCCAGAACCCAGCTGTAAGAACGGCAGTGATAAGAACATTTACCTCCTAGGAGCACAGAGTTATTGGCAGGACAAAACAAGGTCAGGCAGCCATTCAGCAAAACATCTGAATCATGGTAAGTACCCAATAAATGTTCATTATAATTATCCTCTAAAATATTTCCAAGACTTTATCATGGGTGGGGGGTGGGGCAAGATGCAGGGAGAATATGGGCCCATGGGAGTTCTGATTGTCCCCCAACACTTCTAATGGCTGTAATTCCATGGATGTATCCACGGAACAGTTTCTTTCTCTTCTGTGTTATTCTTTGTCTCTTTGTCTAGTGATTTCAGTCCTTCTATTCTTATAGTATGGACTGGTTTGTTTTGTTTTTTACTTGACTGACTTAATGATCATAGTAGTAAAGCCATACTGTAATGCATAACTGACTTAATTATCATACGCTATAGAAAGTGTGCAATTATGTCAAAATAATGTTTGGTGGACCTGCCACAGTGATTTAAGTTTTCTTGCTAATTACAGTTCTGTTCCCTGGGGTGATATTTCTGACATCACTATGACACACCATGAGGCTTTATCCATACCATAACATTGTGCATGGTAAGTTTCTGTCTGACTGACTGAATTTTCCTTATTATATTCTTTTTTTTAAGTTTATTTATTTATTTGGAGAGAGAGAGAGTGCTAGCAGGAAAGGGGCAGAGAGAGAATCCCAAGCAAGCTCCACAGTGACAGTGAGGAGCCTGATATGCGGCTTGAACTCATAAACTGTGAGATCATAGCCTGAGCTGAAATCAAGAGTCACTTAACCAACTGAGCCACTCAGGTGCCCTTTCCTTATTATATTCTTAAAGATAAGAAAGATTTGTCAATGTTATATAATAACTCTGATACATTGTGGGGCTTGATCTGTGGGGCTTGATCTATTACAAAATCTATTATTTTGTGCCAAAACTAGCACTGTCTCCGACAGTCTCCTCTCTTTCAATGGCTTAAGAAAGTAGACTATCATCTGGATACTTATTTTTTACATAAATTACATAGATACGCTGGAGACCTGAGTGGCTCAGTCAGTTAAGCGTCTGACTTCAGTTCAGGTCACGATCTCATGGTTTGTGAGTTTGAGCCCCATGTCAGGCTCTGTGCTGATGGCGTGGAGCTTGGAGCCTGTTTCAGATTCTGTGTCTTCCTCTCTCTCTCTCTGCCCCTTCCTGGCTCATGATCTGTCTCTCTCTGTCTCAAAAATAAATAAACATTTTAAAAAATTGTTTTAATTATGTAGATATACCTATATATTGTTGGCTGCTTACAGAACAATATTCTAATTGAAATTGACAGAAATTTCACAAGACTTGACAGTCCTTGCAGTGGTGTTGAAGGAGCATCTTGGTTCAAGTTAGCAACAGGCGTACCTGGGAATGGAACATTCTATCATGATGGTAAAAAATGTTTTTTTTCATTGCTCAACTACATTGTTAATTATGGTACACTTCTTAGATCACTTACAAGGCAGCCTTCTGCCTTGTAAGGAAAGGGTACACACAAAAGGAAATGTTGAGCCCAAAACGGAACCTAAGCCAGTAATAACAAGATTAGCCTACATGCAGCTATTAGCCTGCAACTAATAGCAACCAATACTAATAGGTTATAATTATCCTCTATTAGTAATAGGTGATGACTTGAGCACAGGCACATCAGACCTCTCACTTAAGCCAGCCAGTCGTGGACTGCTCTGAATATTTCCTATGGATATGCTTTTAACACTAGTGGGAGCTCTTTACATTAAGGAAAAAAAAATCACACACCCCACAGTTGTTCTGCAAGCTTCTCTCTCTCATATTAGATCCAGACCTCATGCCTAGGAGACCTGTCCTCAAGGGCATCATTTGCCAAGACTTGGATCATTTTTTCCCCCAAGAATTTAAGGCACTATGGGGTGCCTGGGTGGCTCAGTTGGTTAAGTATCTGACTTTGGCTCAGGTCATGATCTCATGGTTCATGAGTTTGAGCCCCGTATCAGGCTCTCTGCATCAGGCTCTTTGCTGTCAGCACGGACCCCACTTTAGATCCTCTGTCCACTCTCTCTCCCTCTGCCCCATGCTCATGCACTCTCTCTCTCTCTCCCTCTCTCTCAAAAATAAACAGTAAAAAAAAAAAAGAATTCTAAGGCACTAGAACATGGAAGTAAATAATTTGCTACAATCTTCCTTTCTCACTCTGAACAGTAGTTAAGTCAATGACAGGAAACTAGTCCCTGGTCATTAGTTAGTGCTGTCTTTCAACTTCAAGTTATTTCCACATCTGTCACTCGGGGAAAATCACTAAAAAGCACATGAGAAGATGAAGAGGAAAAGGCAAACAGTTGTTTTCCTATACTTTAGACGACACAGAAAGGGAAATGTGAGAAAAACAGTAAAGCTTATTAAGCATTTGCTTGTAACATTTAACAGTACTATTTCTCCTTTCCAGAAGAGCCTCTATGTAGTTGCTGTCCCCTCAATTTCAGCTGCTGTAACACCTTGTATTCTATTTAGCACCTTATTAAACTGCTGGCATAATGACTGGACAAAAGAGGGCAATTTCCCCCTAACTTTGGCGTTCCAGACTATACTTGATTATCAGTGAGAGGGTGGCCTGTCATATTCTTGGAAAGCACAGACTTTCACAGTATGAGATTACTTAATCTTGGAANTTACCAATAACTGGTGACTACTAAAGGCCAGGTGCTTTGTATTTGTTATTTAATTATCACAACCCCCCCCCATCCCTACACTGTGAGGTAGGGATAATTATATACCCATTTTTCAGATGAGGAAACTGAGAATTAGAGAAAGTAAATAACTTTCCCAAGTCACACCATTGGCAAGTGGTAAAATGAGACTTCTAAGTAAATCTAAGTGATTTGAAACGTCATTCTCCTCCTCATTTGAAGATGAGTGCCTGGCCACAGAATCTGTTTAATAGATATCGAATGCATGACTAAATGAGTGGGGGAAAAAATGAATGAATGGGGACTGAAATAGAAAATGAACCTGTTATTTAATGCCCAAGTAGGCCTTGGTAAGAATCTCTTAAAAACAAATGAATGACAAACACATAATGCTTTGTTTTGCCCCAAAAGGTAGAACTGGGACAGATCAGTGGAGATTGCAGACTTCCTATACAGGAATCTGCCTTCCACATGTTCATTGCCTGGATGATCTTCAATTCTATGATTCAAAGGTTCTGTGAGAGTCAGTGTCTTTATAGAGACATGATAATGAACTTTCCAACACATAGCTGTGTTGTGAAGCAGTGATCTGCCCAGCTTTCAAGGTGTTCCATCTATATGACTACCTGCTGGAAAGGCTATAGAGAAAACTATTAAATTGGGTGCGGTAGAAGAGAGTTTGCAAAGGTAGCTTCACTTACTCCCTTGCCTTTACCCATTCCTCTTTGCAAGATGACGTTGAAATTCCTCCCTTTGGGAGATAGCATTCCCCCAACCCCTTGATCTGGGCTCACCTTGTGACTCGCTTTCCCATAGGGAATGCAACAGAAGCAATATTCTGCCAGTTCTGAGTCTAGACCTCAAAAGACCTTGCATAGTTTCACTCTCCTAGAAATCTGAGAACCCTACGGGCAAACCCTAGCAAGGAAAGCCTTCTGGAGAACTCAGGGCGGTGTGGAAAAGAGAAGTGGAACAGCCAATAGCCAGCTGACCTCTGGAAGCATAACCACCTTGCTGACCACAGATGCACAAAGAAGCTTACTGGAGACCAGAAGATCCACCTAGTTAACCTGTAAATTCATGGGCAATAGTAAAATGGTGGCTGTGTGATTCTCAAAAGCAGCTCCTCAGATGGGAAGAGACAGGGAATGCCCGATGTCCTCATCAGAATAGGTCATGCCACCATTGCCTGCCTGTATTCCAGAGGCTTGAATGTACTCTCTTCAATAGACTTAGTACCCAACATTAATTGGACATCTTACTATTCGCCAGGTAATAGTTTTAATGCCCTATGTAAATTAATTATTAAGTCTTACAACAATCAATGAGAAATATATTATTATTGTTGAACTGATTTGACAGATACAGAAGTCATGACAGAGAACTGAAGAAACTTACCCAGGGTACAGAGTGAGTCAATGTCCAGCACGGGTTTCCAACCCAGGAAGTCTAAAGTTCCGGCCCTTGCTATTAGCCACCTACACTGCCTTTTGCCATCCAATGTAAAGGGGAAGATAGTCAGTGGGGACTGAGGGTAAGAGATCTTAGCCTCACAAAAGGCTTACCTTCACAAAACCTGGTGGTTATAAGCATTTACCCCAAGGCCTTTCACCAGGCTCTCTTTACAGAGCCCTAGATGTCACTTAATACCTCATTCATTTCCCGGGCTTCTCCCACCTCAAAGTCATTTTTTGTACTTCCTGTTCCTAAGGAATTTCACTGTTCTACTTGAAGCTTCGAACTGTGATCAGGAGAAATGTTTAAAGGGGCTCATTACCAAAAGTATGGGAGCAATTAGAAAAAACACTCCTTTCCCCAAACAGAATCAATTTTCCAGTATGAGAGTTTCCATCCTGCTCAGGATGGAAATGTGCATAAATTCGTTTTAGAAAAGTATAGAAGACAGGCTGATGCAAAAGCTTCAGCAGGGAATCAAATGCTAAATAAAATGGTAAAAGCAGATCTACTAATCATGCCTGATGTCCAAGATGTGTCCAGTTTTTCCCTCCCTGATATAGTTTCCCTGCAGCTCATGTCAGTTACAAAATGTCTCAAATCACTATTTTTCTTGCTGACTGCAACCAACTGCCAACGAGTTCAGCAGGAAAAAAGCCAAGGAATGTATCCATTCCAGCATTTTCTGCAATTGGGTAGTGTATAGCTCTCTGCTCTAAGATCTCTTAAATGAGAATTCCAGGTGCCAAACTGGATGAAACATGACCAAGACCTATACATTTTTCTAGAAATTTCCTTTACTTTATCCAACTTCTCTTTTAGAGCAGGCAGATTCACTCATTTCCCCACCAGTATTTTTTTCCTGACACCTTTTAGGGTCCTGGTGCAACACTCCTGCCGCCCCCATTCACAGATACACACAGAGGACTTAGTAATTCTTGACTTGATGTGAGACAGTGGAAATCCCCTATCACCCCTCACCCCCATCCCACTGCTAGGGATTTGACTACTGTCTCTAGGCAGGGTAGTATAAATACCCGTCTGTCTGTTTATAGACCTTCTTTTTATTTCACCTGTTTGTCTAATTATTTTATTTTATTTTTAAAATATTTTTTAAATTTATTTCTAGGAGAGAGAGAGAGAGACAGCGTGAGCAGGGGAGGGTCAGAGAAAGAGGGAGATACAGACTCCGAAATAGGCTCCAGGCTCTGAGCTGGCAGTCAGCACAGAGCCCGACGCGGGGCTCGAACCCACGAACCACAAGATCATGACCTAAGCGAAAGTCGGACGCTTAACTGACTAAGCCACCCAGGCGCCCCTGTCTAATTATTTTAAAGCATTCCTATGATCTCATCTTCTTTTTGCATGGAGCTTTTAAAAAAATGTTTATTTATTTTGAGAAAGGGGGAGGAGCAGAGAGAGAGAGGGAGAGAGAGAGAGAAAATTCCAAGGAGGCTCTTGCCTTGGGATTCAGTTCCACGAACCATGAGATCATGACCTGAGCCAAAATCAAAAGTCAGACTTCATTGACTGAGCCACCCAAGCACCCCTTGCCTGTAGCTTTTTAAGACCCTGATAGGGACCCCTAACTTCTCCCATCTCTTGAAACTAACCATCAGGCTCTCAAACCCAGGGTGCCAGTCTTGTTTGGGGAATTTTTCATGGAACCCTTTCTTTTTCATTTTTAATTAACTTTGTATTTCAGAACAGTTTTAGGCTCACAGCAAAATTGAGTGAGAGGCACAGAGAGTTCCCATATACCCCAGGTTCCTCACAAGCACACAGCCTCCCTCGTTATCAGCATCCCATATCAGAGTGGTGCATTTGTTACAACTGATGGATGGGTCTACATGGACATGTCATTATCACCCAGAGTCGATACTTGTTAGGGTTCATTCTGGAGGGTTGTATATTCTGTGTATTTTGACTGATATAAAATGGCATGTGTCCACTATTATAGTATCATACAGAGCACTTTCGCTGTCCTCAACGTCCTCTACGCTCTGCGTATTCATCCCCCTCTCCCCTCAATTCCTGGCAACCACTGATCTTTTTTCTTGTCTCCACAGTTTTGCCTTTTCCTAAGTATCATACAGTAGGACTCAATACTGAGCTTTTTCCGATTGGCTTCTCTAGTTAGTAAAATGCTTTTCAGGTTTCTTCATGTCCTTTCATGGCTTGATAGCTCATTTCTTTTTCGTGCTGAATAATAAATATTCCATTGTCTAGATGTACCGTAGTTTATTTATCCTCTCACCTACTGTCTCGGTCAGCTTGTAGTACTACAACAAAATGCCACAGATTGGGGGCCTTAAGCAAAAAACAGTTCTCCCTCACAGCTCTGGAGGCTGAGGAGTCTAAAATCAAGGCGTCAGCGGATCTGGTTCTTTGTGCTTAGTGAGGGCCTGCTTTTTGGCTTGCAGATGCCCGACTTCTGGCTGTATCCTCATGTGATGGAAAAAGAAAGCTCTGGTGTCTCTTCCTCTTATAAGGACACTACTTCCATTATGGGGACCCTCATGACCTTGTCAAAACCTAATTACTTCCCAAAGACCCCCACCTCCTAAAACCAACATGTGGGTGTTTGGGGCTCAACATGCTAATTTGGGAGCATAAACATTCAGTCCGCAACACCTACCAAAGGGTATCTTGGTTGCTTCTAGGTTTCGACAGTTATGTATAAAGGTACCATAAACATCAGTGAGCAAGTTTCTTTACAGACATAGGTTTTCAACTCATTTGAATAAATACCAAGGAGTATGCTTGCCGAATCATATGGTAATATGGTAAGAGTATGTTTCATTTTGTAAGAAATTGCCACATTGCCTTCCACAGTCATTGTACCGTTTTGCGTTCCCACCAGCAATGAATGAGTGTTCCTATTGGTCCATGTCGTTGCTAGAATTTGGTGTTGTCAGCATGAGACAGTTAGGGACCATGGGAACAAGCCCCAAGTGAAAAACGTTGTATGTGGGGCACTTTCTGTTGGCTGTTATTCCTAAACCACTTCTCTTACAGAGCAGATCCAGGATGTGGACCCAAACAGAGGTCCCAGGATCCAAAAACCACCAATGAGCTGCCTGAACTGCCTGCCACTCATTGGCCAATCAGGACAAGGCCCTTCCAGCCAATCAGAATGAGGTATCTTTGTCCTTTCCTCTTACTAGCCCAACCAATAGTAAGAATCTGAGAGGTAACTTTTTCTATATAGGCAGGGCCTCCCAGTGTTGGTGGAAGCCAGCCTAAATAGTCTTCCTTCCTGCTGTGTCTCCCTTCATCTTGAGCTGTAGCCCTGATAAAGCCTTGCCTGTGCCTTTGATTTTTGGGTCCAGCCTCATCTCTATCCTTGTCCAGTCTATGAACCCAACTTTGGTAACAAGTACTGTGGATTTTGGCCTTTCTAATAGATATATAGTGGTAAATCATTGTTTTCACCATTGATTTTTGGGTCCAGTCTCATCTCTATTTTGTTCAGTCTATGAACCCAACTTTGGTAACAAGTGTTTTGGATTTGGCCTCTCTAATAGGTGTATGGTGGTAATCATTGTTTTTACCATTTTGCTTTTATTTCATTTTTGTCTTTTGCTGTTGTATGTATACTACATTGTGAAATTTTCCTTTAATATGTTTTTAAAGAGTAATATATACTCAATAAATAAGAGTGCCCTTTGCATATCAGTCTCTGCCTTAGACTCTGCTTATTCCAACCAGTCACACAGACATAACACTAATAGTTTCTTAATACCTCCTTGGAAATCTATCTTTTATATCTCTTCTCCCCATCCCTGACCCCTATCTCCACCCCATATGCTGGTTTCACCCAACTCAAGTGTAGACCTGCCAATTGTCTTTGTTTTTAACTAATTGAAATTTGTTTAGGAAAACATTCTATGCCTTTCATATTTGTCTTAAACTATAATAAACCCAGAGAACTGCTTTTATAATCGCAGGTGTCTCTGACTGTTGAACTGCCCATATAATTCTCTTAGCGTCATTTTAGCTATAATGGATTTGTTAATCAAATTAAAATGCAAGATTTATTTTATCTGGAGTTTTTACTAAAATGAAAATGTTCTATTCATGAAGTTCTTGTGTAAATCATCCTTCGCTCTTTTTAATAAAATAGTATCCTTAAGGTTATAATCCATTCAAGTTGAGCAAAAGTAGAGCCATTTAAGTAAAAGATATGTCTTGATATTAAAATGAAAGTGACCAACCAAAATTATATTTACAGCCTCTTCCTCTTCCCCTAAGCTGCCTGAGGTGATCTCTGAAAATGGTTTGCTATTCACTTGATCCAGAAAACCCAACAAAATCATGCAAACCAAGAGGTTCAAATCATCATGTTCACTTTACGAACATGCATGAAGCTGCCCAGGCCATCAAGCATCTGCGTATCTGAAAAGCCACCACGTGTCGGAAAGATGTCACTTTGCCGAAGCCATGTGTGCCATTCTGTTGCTACAATGGTAGAGTCGGCAGGTGTGCCCCAGCCAATCAGTGGGGCTGGACACAGGGTTGGTGGCCCAAAAAGAGTGCTGAATTTATACCGCACATGCTTAAAAACACAGAGAGTAATACTGAACTTAAGGGTTTAGATGTAGATTCTCTTGTCATTGAGCACATCCAGGTGAACAATGCCCCTAAGATACAGCATAGAACTTACAGGGCTCAGGTACCTGGGTGGCTCAGTCAGTTAGGTGTCCGACTCTTGGTTTCAGCTCAGGTCATGATCTCATGGTTTTGTGGGTTTGAGCCTCAAGTTGGACTCTGTGCTGATAGCACAGATCCTGCTTGGGATTCTCTCTCTCTCCCTCTTTCTCTGCCCCCTCCCCCCAACTTGTGCTGTCTCTCTCTCAAAATAAATAAATAAACTTAAAAAAAAATTTACAGGGCTTATGGTCAGATTAACCCACACATGAGTTCTCCTTGCCACAGTGAGATGATCCTTAATGAAAAAGAGCAGATTATTTCTAAACCAGAAGAGGGGGTTGCACAGAAGAAACAGACAACAAAAGAAGAAGAAAAAGAAACAAAAACTTATGATCTGGGAGTAAATTGTACATAAAATAAATGCAAATAGAGGTTTAATAAATTATATTTACAAAGAGACCAAAATTGACCCAAATTTGTTGTCTTGAGGTAAAATTGGTATAGAACGCTATATGAGTTTGGGGTGTACAATATTATAATCGTGGCTTTAGTTGTCCATTAGCAGCTTTATTTGGAGGCTGAATCCATCTTAAATATAGATTCTGCTTTGTAGAGACCGCAGAATGAGAAAAAAATCCAGCCCATGGGAGAAGATAATGAAGAAAACTCCCTGATGGAAAGAAACTCCTCATCATTAATGGAGAAGGTAAAGGGCCAGGCCAAGCAGTGTGGAGAAGCATTTCCTCTTCCCGGGAACTCCCCACTTCCCATTTCCCCTCTCTCTTTGGCAGTAAGGGCGTCCAGGTTGGAAAAGGGTGGAGGTACAAAGAGGGGAAGGGCTTACTCTGGCTTGAAAACGTCAGCAATAAGGAACTTGCCGGCACACATAAGTGCCCAGTGTCCGATTTTCCCCAAATACACTCCTACATGCATACACACTCACATACAGAAATGTATTACGTTTTGTTAAAGTTCTGCAAACAAAAATTAACTAATTCTACAAAGTTTATTATTAATAAGAACATAAGTCAGCAGCCTCCCCTTCCACCATCCCCCCTTTCACAGTGGAAATCAAGTCTTGAAATTGTTATTAAGTGCCTCAAACTCTACCTGAGCTGTTCAATTTCCCAGGTCTCCATTATACTATTTTCCTCCTGAAAGGAGGAATAAATTCTGATTGTGAGGTTCGTGAAGCTTACACAATTTTAGGGGCTCTTTCTTTTAAAAAAGAACATAAGATTTCAAGTATGGAATTAGAGCTTTAGAAAAGTCCCTAAAGCTTAAGCTTCATGGGGTTCATGGCAAATGTCTGCCTCTGCCTTCAAATAAAAACACACACGGTCTATTGTATTAAGTTATCCTGTTGCTACTGTCTCCCGATCCATGTGTCGTGTTTGTAACACAAAATCTCTTGATAATTTGTATTCAGGCTGTTCCCCAAAGCCCACTTCCTCTATAAAAGTTTTCCATTGAACTGCAAAAATAGTAATATTTCTATAATTCCACTTTCTCTAAAATTTAATTCTATATTTTCCTTCATTTGTCACCCTATAACACATACTTATCCCATTTGTTTTTAAGGCAACGAAAATACATATATAGTTATTAGCAGCCTGTGATGCACAATTGGATGTAAAGTTAGTTTTGCATATCAAGGGAAATGAATTTAGTTGTTATCTAAATCATTAAATTTGAGGCAGAAGCCCTTTCCTAGATGCTAAAAGCTTTAAAGAAAAGTAAGCATTTCTAATATTTGACTTAACACGACTGCTTTGCTAGAAAAAAAGGTAAGATATTAAATATTAAAGATGACCAGATGGTAGGTACTGAAGCCACTAAAAACAACCCAACACTAAACTCACAGGCACAAAGTGCAACCCAAAGCATTAGTAGAGCAGAAGTTGTTTTGCTTTAACATTATGACTCTTTTTATTTGTAAATGACAATACCAGAGCTCCAAAGACACAACCTTATACATCAAACTGTCATTAAAATATGTGGCTCTTTCCTGCAGCGTCATGTTACTACCGAAATTTTTATTTCCTGATAATCCTGGAGGTAGTAATTAGAAGGTGTATTATTTCTGGCCAACCATAATGGATACAACCACAGCAGAAGGTTAATGGCCACGCTACAGACACTGCGGCAATTAGCTTTTAGAGTGGAGACCGACAGGCCATGCGCTCCTAGTGAAAGTTTTTAAATAATGGCTATCCTCTACTTTGTGTTCATAGACTCCCCTAAATTAAGTCAGTAAGCCATCAAATTCACACACGTCACTTGGAGGGATTGCAGCCATGGACAGAGCTTTCCAGGGTTAGGCAAACAAGAGTTTAGGACGCAACTTCAGGAGGGAAGGAGCCCTTGGAGCCCAAGTTCCTCCTTCCCTTTGTTGCCTTCCGTGTATGCCTCTGTTCACCCAGTTTCCTCCAGCTGGGGTCTTCCTACTGCTGTTTGTTCCCTCAGCTCTTAAGGACAGGGCATCAGGTCAACAGTCACCAGCAGGTCTACCCACATTACATAAGCAAGCTCCAGGCAAGGGTACAAAGGAGGACGCCATATTATACGTCTACACAGTTAAAAGTCATAAATCAAGCTAGCAACCTGTTAAATAGAATATATTCTGCCCCCTATCTTTATCATAAAATATCTTTTAAATGTATACAGCTATATTCTAATGAGTGTAGGCAAATTATCAGAATGAAGAAACTTAATTGTGTGCCTATGCTTAGCCTGGTGATGGGCTGAAGATGTTTGGATAAGTAATAAAATAAAAACATAATTTACAAATGATATATTTACTCCATAAAATTTCTTTTCTTCTCTTCATCTTAGCAAAATCACTTAGTTTTGTTATTATAATCAAGATGTTCATATAATCAGTGTTCTGTTAACAATAATGCTCAATTGCATAACTTTCCTGAGTTATTGTAGCTCTTGGAAATTTTGAACGTAATTTTTTTAAATTTATCTTTTTAATCTTTAAAAAAAATTTTTTAATGTTTATTCATTTTTGAAAGAGAGGAGAGCATCAGTAGGGGAGGGGCAGAGAGAGAGAGGGAGACACAGAATCCGAAGCAGGTTCTAGGTTCCAAGTTGTCAGCACAGAGCCTGACGCGGGGCTCGAATCCACAAGCCGCGAGATCATGACCTGAGCCGAAGTCAGACGCTCAACCGACTGAGCCGCCCAGTTGCCCCTGAATGTAATTTTAATTCAGAGAAACTTTGTTCTGCTAAAGCAGAAGCAACTGAAGTATTGATCAAATTCTTAAAAACAATACTTATTTCAGAAAATGAAGAATTGGAGTTTCAGGTCTGGCATGTAAATAACCTAGAAACCATCACTCCATCCTAACAAGTAAAAAAGTTGAATAAACTGAAAATCAACAAGTCTTCTTAGATCTGTCAGAGAAGTGAGGTCATAAGCGAACAGCTGCTTCCCAAATTGGAAGACAGGCAGATACAGAGAATATCAACTTGCCAGAGCCGAAACCTTCCAGGGCAACCGGTAGGGGTAGGAAAACCCGAAGTATAATTGATAAATTGCTGGAGTGGCCAAGTCTGAGAGTTAAAAATGCCAGGCGCCTGGGTGGCTCAGTCAGTTACGCATCCGACTTCGGCTCAGGTCATGATCTCATGGTTAGTGGGTCTGAGTCCCGCGTCGGGCTCTGTGCTGACAGCCAGCTCAGAGCCTGGAGCCTTCTTCAGATTCTGTATCTCCCTCTTCCTCTGACCCTCCCCTGCTCACACTATCTCTCTCTCTCTCAAAAATAAATAAAAGCATTAAAAAAATTTTTAAAAACGCCACAGGGACCCAGTCTTTAGGGGACCCCACACTTGTCAGTTTCACTTTCTGAAGCTCCACGGGTTCTGACAGTGACTCTTGGAGAAAAATCCCCTTGTGTGTCTGGCGGGGGAAGGAGGAAAGAAACCATACTGAAATATGCCTGAACATCCTGTTCATCTTAATAAGATCTAACCTCTAGAGAAATTATTTTGCCAACACCTAATTTACTGGGATTTTATCAGAGCCTAACTGACCTGGAGGAAGAAAGATACCCAACCACACTCAGCCCACTCTGGCAATGTTGTCCCCCCCAGGGGAGTATATATAATCTAACAAGCAATTGTAAAGTTCACAGGTCCCCTAAAAGACTGAGACCTGGTCATAGGTCTATACAATGCTTCCCCCACACACACTCCTACCTTAATAACACATCACTAAAGCCTTATTTACTGCAGTTCCTTTTTCTAGTACATCATGTCTGGCTTTCAACAAAAAGTTACAGGGCATCCTGGAATGCAAAAAAACTCAACCTGAACAAACAGCAAGCCCCGGAAACAGACTCAGATATACAGAAATGATGGAATTGTCAGACTACGAATTTAAACTATGATTAATATGCTAAGGGCTCTAAAAGAATAAGTAGATAGCATGCAAATCTCATGAACTCTGACACCATGATCTGAGCCAAAACCAAGAGTTGGATGCTTAACCAGCTGAGCTACCCAGGTGCCCACAAGGATCATCTTTTCAACAAACAGTGCCGGAACAACTGGACATCCACATGGGAAGCAGTGATTCTGGTCACAAGTCTTACACAAAATCTTCACAAAAATTAACACAAAATGGATATACACCTAAATGTAAAACACATAAAACTCCTAGAAGATAACAGGAGAAAATCTGAAAGTCCTTGGGTTTGGTAATGACTTGTTCTATATACCAGAGGCACGATCCATGAAAGAAATAATTGAGAAGCTGGACTTCATTAAAATTAAAACCTTCTGCTCTGCAGAAGACGAGGTCTGCAGAATTAGAAGATAAACCACAGACTGGGAGAAAATATTTGCAGAAGATGTATCTGATGAAGGATTGTTATCCAAAATACACAAAGGACTCTTAAAACCCAACCATAAGAACACAGACAACTCAATTAAAAAACAGGACAAAGACCTTAACAGAAACCTCATCAAAGAAGATACACAGACAGCAAACAAGTGCATGAAAAGATGTTCACATCATATGTCATCAGGTAAGTGCAACTTAAGACAACAAATAGATACAACTCTGCTCCTATTAGAATGGCCAAGATCTGGAACACTGACGCCAAATGCTGTTGAGGATGTGGAGTGGCAATGCAAGACGGTATAGACCGTCTGGAAGACAGTGTGGCAGTTTCTTATGAAACTAAACATACTTTAACCTTATGATTCAGCAATTGGGCTTCTTGGGAAAAATACCAAGACCTGAAAACTTAACATTGCCGTGAAAACCTGAATACAGTAGGCGTTTATAGCATTTTTATTCACAGTTGCCAAAACTTGTAATCAACCAAGACCTCTTTCAAGCAGGTGAATTGTGGTACATCCAGACAATGGAATATTATGCAGCACTGATAAGAAACGAGCTCTGAAGCCAGAGAAGAGTTGAAGAGTCTTCCTAAGTGAAAGAGGCCAATTTGAAAAGGCTACATACTGTACAATTCCCAAACTATGGAGATGGTAGAAAAATCCCTGCTTGTTAGGTCTTGGGGAGAAAGGAGGGATGAATAGGTGAAGGGAGCACACGGGACGATGTGGGGCATAGTTGGTACTAAAAACTAGGCTGACTTCTAAAGTGGTTCCACTTTCTATTACAGTTTTGTGTCAATAAGACTGTGGGACCTGCAACAGCTGGAATCCCATTGTCACCTGCGCCTCAGATTAATAAAAGGGAATTTTTTAAGGACAGTTATCCTGGAAGTTACCCACTTTGCACCTAAGGTCACTTGGACAATGGACTTTACAGAGCACCTTGGCCCCCTTTAAGAAATCTTGTGTCCTGAAATCCGAAATGCAGTGGGTTCTCGTAAAGGAAGCTTTATTTAGGGGAATCACCAAGAGCTTCAAAAAACGCTTCTAGGCTGGACCCGGAGGGCNTCCTCGCGACTCCGCGCCCAGGCACTCGGTGGCCCTCCCGCTCCAGCTTGGCTGCTTTTCCCTTTCGCTCGCCCCTGCCCAGGAAAACTAATTTCGCTCCTCCGGGAGGAATCCTAGACGTCTCCGCCTAGTTGGCCTTTTGAAAAAAAAAAAAAAAAAAGTATATCCCCCAGAGACTGACACAAAAACCGGCTCTTTGGAGTCCTTAAAGAGTTTAGGAATTCATTAGGTCTTAAGGAATTACCCCGGGACTCCGTTTTCTTGTGCGTAATAAGCTATCCGTCCAACAGGGGCCTTAGATTTCATGATTCTATTAATGCCTTTAACTTACTCCCGTCCCCGGCATGACTTTTTCCCCCCATCTCACGCATCCTCTGCCCCCCCCGCTTTTATCGTGTGTTCCAGACAGCGTAAATGTTCTATCCTCACTTCCCTAGGGATGAGACTTCCTCCGCAAATTATATATTCTGGGCCAAAGCAGGTGGAAGCCTATCTCCAAAGGACGGAATTTTCCGTCATTTTCCCAGTGTTAGTTACCCCGGGTGAAAATCGTAACTCTGCACTTTAATGTCCGCATTTGAGTTTATGACAAACGTTGCGGATACACTCCCTCGGTTGTTTTTACAGTAATTGACCCAGAACTCATTTTCAGGAAAAGAGCTTCCTTCAAAATGGTAAAATAATGACAGAGGAATTGGAACGCTTTATTTTTGGATGGAAATCAGAGAATGAAAAGAGCGATTAATCCAAGCCATGTGGTAAAACCAGGAATTTGAAGAAAATGGAAATGTTTACATTTCTGTGGACTTGTATTTTTCTACCCTTCATACGAGGACACAGTCTTTTCACCTGTGAACCAATTACTGTTCCCAGATGTATGAAAATGGCCTACAACATGACATTTTTTCCAAACTTAATGGGTCATTATGACCAGAGTACAGCTGCTGTGAAAATGGAGGTATTTCTTCATACATTTATAGAGAAATCGTTTATGTCCTGCTCTATAAATAATTTTTTTTAAACACAGGGATTTCTTCAAGTTGTGCATGAGTCATATTTTGAATACATCCTTTTGAAAATTAATTCCCCCTACTAACTTAAATTTTGTGTAGATTTGTGGTCTGTGTTAGTGGATTTGCTTACGATAGGGTTTCTTTCTAAGAAATGTATGATTTCATATGAACATGTTTGATTTTATATGATTTTGAAGTTATCTTGCACCTGGCAAGTATTTTGCTTTTCTGAGTCAATTATGGTACTTCCTCTAGAAATGTAAATTCTGAAGTTTTCCTAATTCGTTGAACATATAATGACTATTGCCTAGACTATAAGTGCCTGAACTACATACATACCTTTTCATAAGTAGTTGTAATATTCACCTGTCACAGTTTTTCTGTAGTAAATCAATTACTGGAAGATTTGGGGGCTGTAGATAGTGTTTTGCTAAAAAGTGACTTTTTTTTTTTTGAACAGTGCACCTAAGTATTCTTTGTAAGTTACCTGTTAAGAGAAACCACATATCTGGGGAGGAGCAAACGACACTAATGATTGCCTTAGGTGCCTTAGTTACCTGTCCCTGGTTTAGAGATATGCAGATTGTTAGGGAAGCGTGGGAAGAGTTACCTGTAGAGCCAGGAAGTTGCCCTCCCATACAGACGTGTTAGGTTGATAAGTCTCCTGAAGGAAGGACAACAGATATTTTTGTAGTTTTTCTCCAGAAGAAGTGTCCAGGGATGGTAAAGGCTTCTTTTCCCTTTAGAATGTTGCTAAGAAATGAAACCCTTAAAATCTGAATATAGACACTATAAAGTTGATTAGATTTGTTTTTGCCCATTCAAGTCTTCCCTTGTTTAGTTGCTAGTGCTTCGACTGCCTCACTGTGGATTCAGATCTAAAACAACAGAGATTTTTAAAGCTAAGTACATGTATTTTAAAAGGATATTACAGGGGCGCCTGGGTGGCTCAGTTGGTTAAGCGTCCAACTTTGGCCCAGGTTATGATCTCGTAGTTGGTGGGTTCAAGTCCCACATCAGGCTCTGTGCTGCACATTTGTCCAGAGCCTGGAGCCTGCCTCGGATTCTGTCTCCCTTTCTCTCTACCCCTCCTCTGCTCACACTGTGTCTCACTCTGTCTCTCAAAAATAAATAAAAAGATAAAAGGATATTACAAATTACATTATGGTAATCTTTCAGTGGTTTTTCACGCCAGTGCAGAATATCTTTTTGAACACCGAACAAATGATGCAGTGATAGTTTCATTGATTAATCAGAACCATTTTGATAGTTTAATCTGATTAAAATAAAGTATGTAGTAGTACCTTCAAAGAATAATTATATAATTCAGTCATGTTTTCTCTGATACGTTTTATAGCCCATGTCTTATTGAGTTCTTAAGTATTTTTTTATGTTTATGTATTTATTTTTGAGAGAGAGCACAAGCGGGGGTGGGGGAGAGGTCGGGGCAGAGAGAGAGAGAGGGAGGGAGGGAAACACAGGCTCCAGGCTGAGCTGTCAGCACAGAGCCCAATGTTGGGCTTGAACTCGGGAACCATGAGATCATGAGCTGAGCCAAAGTCATTGGCTGCTCAACTGACTGAGCCACCCAGGTGCCCCCACCTAATGTTTTTATTTTAAAATCTGATTTCCTTTCTGTATAGTAGCTACATATGTTTTAAGTTTCAGTGATAACCTTGGCCTTATAAATTCAGATCATTTGGAATTCATTATCATAGAGTACCACTATAAGGAGAGGGAGAGATGCATCCCTGCTATTAAATCCTATAATTTTAAGATGATAAGTACTACTTTTTGTTCCATATGTGTCTTTAAAACCAATTGTGTCTGCCTTAAAAAAAAAAGGTTTTTTTATTTACCTAGTATCTTTCCTTTCCCAGGTGGTTTTGTGTCATCAGGAAGGCATTTTTGTTCTCACCACCTTTATTTGATTGCTAATGTTAGCAACCTCATTATATAATCTTTCTTATATGCTAAACTTTCTCATGGCCTTTACTGCTTGAAGCCATCAAGCAGTTGTTTAATACAGTATTAACCTACAAAAGAAGAGAGGAAATAGAAAGGCAAAATAATATCAACCTTAGTCACACTTTAAATATCTGTGTATTCTTTTTGTTTTTTGAAATGTTTGAAATCTTATAATTTGAGAGTTGTGACACTAAATGTTATCATGCAGAACTTCTTAATCTCTTTTGTGCCATTGATCATTCTCAGAATAAGACAAAAATTTAAAATACAAATAAAATGAGAGGCACCTGGGTGGCTCAATCAGTTCAGCATCTGACTTTGGCTCAGGTCATGATCTCACAGTTGATGAGTTTGAGTCCCATGTCGGGCTCTGTGCTGACTGCTAGCAGCCTAGAGCCTGCTTCAGATTCTGTGTCTCCCTCTCTCTCTGCCCTCCCCCTCCACACTCTGTCTCTCTCAAAAATAAACATTTTAAAAATTGTATATATAAATAAAATGTTGCTGAGTTACATTACAAAGGAAACCAATTATAGTTAAGAACCCCTGAACCCTTCATCATAGAGGTTGAAGAAACTGAAGCTCAGAGAAGTTATGATTTGTCCACAGTCTGAGCACATAATCTGACAGTCTTCTCTGTCAACATGGACCATACTGTTACTTAAAAAAAATTTTTTTTAATGTTTATTTAATTTTGAGTGATTCACAGAGTGTGAGCAGGGGAAGGGCAGAGAGAGAGAGGGAGACACAGAATCCAAAGCAGGCTCCAGGCTCTAAGCTTTCAGCACAGAGCCCGACATGGGGTTCGAACCCACAAACTGTGAGACCATGACCTAAGCTGAAGTTGGATGCCCAATAGACTGAGCCACCCAGCTGTCCCCGTAATGTCATCTTTAAGTATTTTTTTAGCCTTTGACCTTATTGGATAAAAATGAAAATATTTCCTAGGATTCAGAATGTGATGTGATGTGTTTGCATATTTTATTTCTATAAAAATTAAACTGGAAATTTTGGTGTTTTTTTAATTGCTATTCAGACCTACCTCTCTTTCTCCCGATTTGTGCCATGAATACAAAGTCTCGGTTTTCACCGATTTCTCCCCCCTGGTATTGTCAAAGTGATTTTATTTATNCTCCCCCCCACCCTCTTTCTGTCTCAAAATAAATAAACCTAAAAATAAATGCATATCCACAGTCGACTTTGGGGTTAAAATTATTCACCATTTTCGTAAAGTGGAAGAGTAAAGACCTGACGCTAGCATGGCGCGCAAAGCTCTTCACACGCAACCCTGCTTTCCTGTCCAGCTCCCCATCGTGTCCCATCTCACATTACACAATCTGCATCAGCCAAACTGACCTGTCTGTAGAACTCACATCTGTATTACTCCCTCTCACTTCTCTACCTTTACACACGTTGTATTGCCTGTTTCCCAGGCTCTCCCTAACCCTAACCTGTCTTTCACTTGCTCAGTTTCTGCAGGTCTCCATTAAAGCAGTAAATCTGTGCTCAGTGAAGTCTTCTTTCATCTTTCTCCCAAGCATATGTAATCTGTTCACTTTCTACACTCTGGTAGTGCTTAAAATATACAGTGGTTCGTAAATACTTATGCTGTATTGCAGTTATGTATGTGGCTCTCACTAGATTGCAAGAGTGCTGAGAGTGGGGATGGTATTAATTTTTTTTTTCCCCTAATGCCTAGTACAGTGCCTCAGAGCATGATAGCTATACCATAAAAGCTGAATAAATAAAAAGGTGCCGTTTCCTGCTGTAATAAGTCACCAGAGAGAATTTTACCTGCAAATTTTTATCTTCCACCACTGTCATCTGCAGTGTCCAGGTGAAAGAAATTGTGTTATTTTTAGGTGGTTTCCTATCACCCACTTTGGTTTGACCTGAGCCTAGTTCTGATAAAATGATCAGTTGACATCCTCTGTTTCCTCTAATATCTTCCATTTTAGCATGATAAATTTTTTATAATTTACTGAAAAAATTTTATTTTTAACCATTTATATTTTTTAGATAAGTGCAAGAATTCGTCTTTTGATTGGCCCGTTATAAACCATATGTATCTGATTTTTTCAAACATTGTACTGTAAACAAAACAAAAACATTGTACTGCAATTCAGTCAAATACTAAATTATAACTGCGTATTTCTCAGCTTAAAAAAAAAAAAAGCATTTTATAGCTTCTTTAAAGAACAGATTGGGTTTTATACTTCCAACCCAGCTGCCTTCGGTTCCTGCTGGTCCCTGTTGAGTATCCTGTGTTCCATGTGAGTTAGGTAATGTTAGGATGAGGGGCTGAAGAATCATCAGCTGATTATGGCAACCAGTTGTGCCTTCTTAGCTACCAAGAATTCCAATGTCAAATGATCTATCTCCTCTTTTACGCCTTAGTTTTCATTTTGTATGATGGCGATTCTGTCTTACAGACTTCGTGACATCTGTTGTCAGTGCTCCTCTGTGATTATATGAGATGGGTTTAGAGCAGTAGTTCTCATAGTTCAGCAGCTTGTGAGCTTGTTAGAAATGCAAGTTCATGGGCCCCATTTCACCCTGAATCATGATCTGTGAAGATGAAGCCTGGGATACTGTTTTATCAAGTTGTCCAGGTGTTTCTTAAGAATGTTAAAATGTGAGACCCATTGGTTTAGAGCAAGGAATGCAAACTTTCTGTAAAGAACCAAATAATAAATATTTTAGGCTTTGCAAACCATATAGACTCTGTCACAGCTATTCAGCTCTGCAATTGTAGCAAAAAAAAAAAAAAGGCAGCCATAAACAATATGTAAACAACTGAGTTTGGATGTGCTTCAGTGAAACTTTATTTAAAAACAGGTAGTGGGCTGGTTTTGGCCCATAGCCTGTAGTTTGCTGAACCTGGTTTAAGGTATTTGAAAGTGTTCTTAAGGATTATAAACACAGAGCATGCACTTAAGTAAACATTATTGTGCATTCTTGTTCATATGTTACCTGAGCTCTATGTTATTTACTCTCCACATACATTTTTCTTAGGCCAGATTTATCACAGACCACTGACTGGGATATTCTGGTTCTTTGGTTTTGTTTCAGAGATTGCTTGAAATAAGGGACTTTGGTATTTTTCCTTATGATGTGTAGCTGAAAACATCTGTATTGCAAAGAGTTAATTTACAGTTCTGAATAGTAACTTGGCTGGGTAATGAAAAGGATGTTGTACAGCCTAACGCTCCCAAGTAGAAAAACAAATGGCTGCTGGTTCCCCATTGTGTTCCTTCTTGTTTCATATCTAGAGCATTGTTTTCCCAAATTGTGAGGTTGATGTCCCTGGAGAGACTGATTTCATCCAGAAAGAGCGGAGACTGATCTAGAGAAAATGGAAACAGGAATATTGTATTTTTCTTTTTGAATTGCCTTCATTGAGCTCTGAGCAAAAGCAAAGTCATGTATTGTGTTTGGAGCAGCATGTGGTCATTCCACTTTTGAACAGTGTAAAGGGAAGTGCGCCCAAAAAACCCCTTTCCTTTCCACCTGCTAATATGCACTCCTAAAATGTCTCTATTCAATTAAAAATAAAGGGATGAAGAAAAACTTTATAAACAAACTTCTAAGGAAAAAACCCCTATTTCTGTTCGGTAGTGTTTTTAAACATTTTCACTTTCCTGCTTTTAGAGTCTAGTGGACCCCTTCATTTCCTCTTTATTCGCTGCTCTTACATCCCCATACACAAGGAGAGAAAATGTTTAGTGTGCTAACTTTTGTTTTCAGGGAAGGTTTTCTGAAAATAGCTGTGACTATTCTGAGAGTGAGTTGTTGAGTCATTCAAAATGAAGTAGGTATTGAAAAGCGTTCCAAGTCAGTTATATGTATCGTGGCTATTATTGTGTTTTAAATGTAGAAGTCACAAGCTTAACTTCCTTTGTGATGTTGTGTTGCAGTAGTAGAAAGTGTTAGGATTGTTTCTGAGTCTGCAGAATGAGGATTAGACGTGTAGGTGAACAGAGAACAGTGTATCCCGCCGCTGGCAGGCACCGGCTTCCTGCAGGGCCAGTCCTTGCTGTCCCTCAGTCTCGGATATTACTGGTCATGCCCTCGGGAGAGCCTGTCCATACAGGAACATGCTTCTTTCAGGCTCCGGGAAGACTGTTGCGTCATGCTTATTTCCTTTCCTTGAGAGTGCGGCATGCAGATACTGAAGCTTTATGACTCTAGTTTGCGTATTTGTCATGTAGTCATGCATTAATATTTGTTGAATGTGTACCTGAATGCATAGTTTCCCTGGAATTAGAGTTTTTCCAAGTTACAGGTTTTCCATTAAAAAACTGATTCTTTATTAGACAAATTCTTTTGTAGTGCCAGCCAGTTACTATGTATATTTGTCTAATTTCCGAAATAAACACTCATTTGGAGAAATAATTTAAAATTTACAATGCTGCCTCCTAAGAACTGCTGTGAAAATGACAAGTATTCCATTATGGAAATAATGCAAATTCCTGCTTTTATTTCTTGTATTCCGGGCTCCACTTCGTATTTTTTTAAAAAGCGCACTTTCCTGACATTGGTCACATTCAGGAAAATAAGTGACAAAGTTTGTGTCACTTTATTACATAGTAGTCCATTGACATTCTCTTTTTAAAAAAATTTTTTTTAATGTTTTATTTATTTCTGAGAGAGAGAGAGACAGCATGAGCAGGGAAATGTCAGAGAGAGCGGGAAACACAGAATCTGAAACAGGCTCCAGGCTCTGAGCTAGCTGTCAGCACAAAGCTCAACGTGGGGCTCAAACCCACGAACTGCAAGATCACGACCTGTGCCGGTCAGACGCTTAACTGACTGAGCCACCCAGGCGCCCCATCCATGGACATTCTCGAAGAATTTACTTGAGATCTCTGTAACCACTTTAATAGTATATACTGAGATGTAAACTTAATTTAAGGACCTCTTTAGTGACTCTGTTGTCCAGCCAAGGCCTGTCACTTTCTTTAATCATTTTTAGACTTCTTCACTTGCCGTCAATTTTCATTACCATTACTAGAAGTTGGCTTTGTTTTGGTGTCTTTTTCAAATGAGGAATGACGTTTTTATTACTCCTTGAGAATTACTGTGTAAGTCACTGTGGATCTGGAAGGTGCGGACCCTGATCCAAGAAGCAGGTGCCTGGCAGCGCTCAGTCTTGTTCAGTAGTGAGGCGGCTTGCTTTCTTGCTTCCCTGTAGGATTCATGTTTCAGCAAAGTGACAGATGTTTCTGTATCTCCATCTTTAGTTTAATACTGTGGGAGTCAAGACATAGATAATCTACTGCCACAGCAGTACTCTGCTTAGGAGCAGCTTTATATGTTTTTTAAATATAAAAATGTCTTTCTTCTTTTGATCCTTCTCTAATAGAATTCTAACCCAGACTTTCTCTTTGGGTAAGAACACCACCAACTCCAGGCTTCTATTATGATTCCTTCCATTGCCATGTCACAGCATGGTGAGCTAACTGGTGTGTTTTAAGAAAGAGATGGTAGCATGGCGGAAGCAGGCATTTGGAGGGCATAAGCAGATGTTCATGCTGCTTTTCCGTGTCTTAAATATCTGCTCTGCTCAGGCCACTTCAAGATGGGATGCTGTCGGGTATACCTGATGTTATGAGTAGGTGAGTTAAGATGGTAAGTACCCAGTTCATAAGAGGTAATGTGGCATTTTATCTCTAGATGTCCCATACTCATGTCCAGTCTTTACCAGGAACTATTAGCAAAACCAAAGTGGAAGGTCCTTTTATTTATTTAGGGCTAATCTCCTCATTGGAATATATCTGTGGCGTTCAGTTTTATGTCCTAAATATGATGGCCCAGTGTGATGTCCTATGAAATAGTAGTTAGGGTTAGAGTCTCTGACAATGAAATTGAGGCACAGAGCTGAAGAGCTGATGTTACTCTAACATGGTACTTCTCAAACTTTGGTGTGCATGAGAATCAGCTGAAGGGCTTGGTAAAACACAAATCACTGCCCCCCCCCCCTTCCTGAAACTGTAGGTCTGGGGTGGGATGAAGAATGTGCATTTCTGGTTTTTTTTTTTTTAAACATTTATTTATCTTTGAGAGACAGAAACAGAGCACAAGCAGGGGAGGGGCGCAGAGAGAGTGGGAGACACAAAATCCAAAGTAAGCTCTAGGCTCTGAGCTGTCAGTGCAGAGCCTGAGGTGGGGCTTGAACCCATGAACTGTGAGATGATGACCTGAGCCAAAGTTGGCCGCTTAACCCCAGGTGCCCCGAGAATTTGCGTTTCTAACAAATTCCCTTAGGATGCTGCTGCTGCTTTTCAGGGACCACTCTTCGAGAACCACTGCAAAGGCAAGTTGGTAAACATGTGTTGCCCTCCTTCCTAGATGAAAGTAAATGGCTTTTGAAGGAAGAGAGCATTGGCCAGGTTAGCATATGAAGTGCCAAGGCTGTACTGATTTTTTGCAATAAAGACACCTCATCTGGAAAAGCATCTGAGCCATTTGATTAAGATTGTTTAAGACAATCTATTAGTAATATATTCAGTTGTACTGGAAAGTTAAAATGGACAGGTGCTAAGAATTACACCCCTAAATATATTTTTGATGGTGTTATAGTCTCTGTAAGCCCTCTCTGGCTTGCATTACTGCTTTTGATTTTCTGTCATGGTAGAGGGAGACCTCTCATGGCTTCATTTGGCCCCTTCTACCATAATAATGTTTATCCAAGAAACCAGTTTCATGATTGTGCTATTGCTAAATACAGTGATTTGAAATATACGTGCATGGACTTGGGAAATTACAATGGGTTGGTTTTGGGGTCCCACTAAGCTCTTGTCATAAGCCCATTTATCATCTGACCTTCAGAAGCCTAGTTTATGAAACTAGCACATTGAATCTAGAAGGAATACACCCATATCAGTGTGTCTTAGCCCTGTCTGAAATTATGTTCTTTCCTCCTTAATCCAGCACACTCAGAAACCAATGTAAGTGAACAGTGTCTTACAAGTAATGTATACTCCTGTTTTCCAGATTTGATTTTGACTTGACCCTCCCAGGGCATGCAAAGGTAGAACTCTGCTTTCAGGTTGAGACATTGAAGAGTGGTAGGGATGTGATATGAGGCTATTTATTTTCTTCTTACAAAGTAAATCTGTCAGGTGAGGAGTATCTGCCTCAACAGACAAAGGATGAGGGTCTGCTTTGAGGTCTTCAGGTTCAGAGCACTGTGTGAGTCTCTGAACCCTGTCTTGTCCCATTTCAGATCTGGGGGTCCCATGGCTTTCATAACACAATAACTCGATCTCTTATGTGAAAGGGTAGAGATTTTAACTAATATCATTTGGCAACATACAGGATCAAACTGTGCATTTGGTTTTCAACTTCTTAAATCTTAAATCTTTTTAATCCTTGTATTTCACTCCACACCTCCAGCCAAGAATTTATAGGGATGCTAATTTGTTTCACTCTTCTTTTCCTAAGCTAAACAGTGCCACTAGAGGTACTCACCTCAGCCCACAATCCTTGACTACCTCATGCTTTTCACACTGTTTTCTGTCTCTCTGGCGGTAGCCACTCAGCCTTACCTTTACTGGGCATATCATTCTAAGACATTCTGGGAATCTAACTGATTACAAGGATAATGGCAAGTAGCTGGTTTTCTACCATATACCATGGGTTGCCAGATTTCCATTTTGAATTGTTGGTAGAATGGTTCACTGCTTTTGGTCCCAGTTAGGCCAGAAAAACAGTTCTAGAATTCCTCCCATTTCACCAAGGTCACTTACAACTCATTCTCTATATAACTGCTGTACCAGTCAGTCTTTTTGGTAGCAAACAGTAGAAACCAGCTTTGACTAACTTAAGCAGAAAGTGGATGGATATTGGATAGCTTCTTGAATCACAGGGGAGACTGGAGAACCAGGTTCAGAAGATAGGAGCAAAGGGAACCAGGACACAGATAAGATCATGCCATAGGATCAGTCTGTCACCAATGCCAACGCCATTGGACACTTCCTGACCCATTGTCCTTGGATACTTACTTTGGCACTGTGGGCATTATTGAACCCACTGCAGTGCCTCAAACAATCTATGCATTCTTTCGTAAAGCACTCTCCCCAAGAATCACAATACCTGGAGTATCCAAATGGCCATGTTTAGATTATGTGCCTCTGTGTTTATTAGCAGATTGCACCCCTGCATCCCTTCTAAAGCTTCTGGAGCATCTCACCTACTTTGGGATTCCCCAAAATAGGGCTGCTGGGCAGATGGAAATGGTAAACATTCACTCGGGAGCTCAGCTCAAGGACAGTATTACTGATCAAGGAGGAAAGGTCATTGTAGTACCTACAGTTGTTTTGAAATTTATGTCCAGCTCTGCTACCCAAGACTTTGTTACCTTCTTCATAAACTTTATGAGTCATAAAATGTCCTTAGATATTATCCGGTAGTTTATCACTCTCATTTTTCTGATGGACGGTCTGAGATTGAACACAGAAAATGATCTGCCAAAGGTGGCACTAGTAGTTAATGGCAGAGCTGGAACCAGAATTAGAATGCTGGCATTATTCCAAGCAAAGGGTTATATAAAATATTTTGCATATTTTGGTTCTTATTGTCTGTCTATCATAGTTCGATTCTGGTTATATTTCAGAATGGGAAGGCATCAGTTGCCTTCTTAATTGCCCTCTTCTTCCTCATCCCTGTTAGTACTAATGGTAACTACCACAGGATTTCTGCCAGGGACTGACCATTTCCTTAAAGGAGGCTACCTTTTATTTCTCTGAATGTAAAAACTATAATCAACTGGACCATTTTAGTTACTATCAAACAGTAGAATCTCAAAAGCATTGATATTTTATGTTGTGGTTAGTTACTGGATGAGTTTCTGAGCCTTTGAGAATGGAATTTGAAAAAGAGAAATTCACCAAGTGAGACCATGAAGGCCTTGAATTACTGAGAGATTTGAAGGTGTGTCACTAAGAGGGGAGGAAAGGGAGCTGACTGATCAGAGTAAGAAATTTAAATCTTTGCTCAATTCACATATTTACATAGCACTTGTCCTGCTATGTTTAAATACCAGTTTAATAATATGATGGAATTCAAAGTATAAGATTATGGACATAAGAAATGTCATAGTCAAGGGGCGCCTGGGTAGCTTAGTCAGTTAAGTGTCCAGCGTCGGCTCTGGTCATGATCTCATGGTCTATGAGTTTGAGCCCCGCATCAGGCTCTGTGCTAACAGCTCAGAGCCTAGAGCCTCTTTTGGATTCTGTGTCTTCCTCTCTCTCTGCTCATGCTCTATCGCTGTCTCTCAAAAATAAGTAAATGTTTAAAAAAAAATTCATAGTCACGTTAGTAGTTTTTCCATCTCTGGGGGGTTGGTTTTTGAGAATAGGACATTTTGTGGAAAGCCGTAAATGATTCCTATCGGGTTTTTTGGTTCAAAGGATTGGGGAAACACTCTCGTTCCACTTATTCTGTTTTCAGTTGATTGGGATAAGTTCAATAACAGGCCGACTAGCCATTACTTGAAGTGCTCTTATTCTGTAATGATTTGTTTAAAAAAAAAATAACCTGCATCAGGAGGTACATACATCACCTGAAATGTGATAAACATATTTCAAGGTTTTGTACTCTTTGATCATGTGTCTTGTGAACATTTATTTTTCAAACTGAAGACTTTGGCTTCATATAAAGATTACCAGTCATCTTTTGGTATCTTTTGTTTCTCCTTCATCCTTCTTGGCTTTCTTGCCCATCTTGTGCTGTGGGGAGGGATAGTTTTCAGTGAGAGCTGGGTGGTAGTGTAGCATCAGGGTTCAAAGAGGATGCACTCTGGAGTCCTATGGACCTAGGCTTACATCCTGGTTGCTTAGGACACTTGATGAAAGTTGCTCTTAGAGACTTAGTTTCATCATCTGCAAGGTAGAGATAAGAACATCTCTCTCATAGGATTGTTATAAAAAGAATTGGTATATGAAAAAGCACAGTGCCCAGTTAATGGCAAGTGCTGAATAAATCAAAACTCTGATTTATTCTCAGAACAGACAGTATTGGTAAAAGTAGCATTAGACAGGAATACAGGCACTTAAATTCTGATTCAGGCTAGATTTGGGGATTTCAACAGCAACTTCAATAAGCAATTGGATTCTGTTTTTTCACTTATAATCTGAGGGTCTGCGTTAGGTCAGTGGTTTTCAAACTGTGATCTCTGGAAGTGCTTTGAGGTCACTGGCAGGGGAGGGGACCAGTGAGAGGTATCTCAGAGGGAGGCCTTCCTTTTCAGCCAGAGCAGCTGTGCTTTTATTTATTTAATATATCAGGCTTCTTTGTAACCTCTTATTTAAAGAAAATCTTACTTGGCATACGCACACACACACACACGGTTTGAAAATAATAGAATTAAAAGTCCACTCAAGTCCCTTCCAAGTTTAAATTCTTTATGTCCATTAGTTTGCAACAGAACTTGAAAGTAGTCCACACTGGATCTGACCCAAAGTGTCTTACTTTGTCCTATATGGTATTTTAAATATTTATGTTAAAGTGACAAGATTTTAAATTTGGAGATTTTAACATAAAAATCTAGATTCTAGCTCTCTTATGAAAAATTGATTTAGCTGACAATTCTTTGCTCCCATTTTTAAATGACAGTCTGCTAGAGTTGAATGGCAGCTGCTACCATCTACTTCTGCTGTCTTCTACCCCTGAATTTACCTGCCTAGCCTCTGCAGGTATTTGAGTTTTCAATGTCTGATTTATTCTCTGCACATTGCATACACACAAACTAGTAATATTGGATTAGCCAGTGTTGGGATTCTAGAAGAATTAAACAAAGGATGTGACTTATAAGGAAGTTATTTTAATACAGCAAAAGTACATGTGTCACTTTCATTCTGCCTGCCCTTAAACTGGACAAGAAATAGTTCTTAAATACTGACCATCAATTTATCCTAGCTATTGCAGATTGACTCCTGAGTTAGAAGAGTTAAACAAAGTGTATTTTAATTTTTTCCACTATAGGGTCTGATTAACAGACACTCAAAAATTTAAGGAACTAGGCTTACTTGGGAGTAAATAAGGAAGTAAATGTTACCAGTTGCCCATGCTTCTTCTTCTTCCAATTCTGTTCCATAATGGATACTCACACAGTCTGGGGATTCTCCCCCTTGGTGTACAGAAAATTGAGAAAAGTGCTCTGTTGTTCTGTAAGAAGCTCCTCTTAGGCAGCAAAGGGTCAATCTCAGCATCATTCATATACGGGAGGTGTGGCGGCCTGTCTTTACTCAGTCACTTTGCCGCATCAGGACAGGGTGGACTCTCCACTGGTCCAATGTCCTTTAAAGCTCTTGTTCCCAGGGTGCCTGGTTGGCTCAGTCAGTTAAGCGTCTGACTTTGGCTCAGGTCATGATCTCGTGGTTCATGGGTTCGAGCCCCACATTGGGCTCTGTGCTGACAGCCAGCTCAGAGCCTGGAGCCTGTTTCAGATTCTGTGTCTCCCTCTCTCTCTGATTCTCCCCTGCTCACATGGTCTCTCTCTCTCTCTCTTTCTCAGAAATAAATAAAACATTTTAAAAAATTAAAAGAAAATAAAGCTCTTGTTCCCTAATTGTTGGGTGTGGGTTCTATATGTGCCCTTTAAATCAGAAGTGTTAACTGTAATGTTGTGATCCCATCTCATATTTACTTATTAATTTTTTGTATGTTTGTCCTTTCACTTACTAAGAAATATGCATTGAAACTTTTCATTAAGATCATGGAATTCTCCATTTCTCTTTGTAGTTTTGTTGCTTTTCACTTTATGTATTGTATGCTATTTTATTAGGTGTATACAGTGCTCAGCAAAGTATTTTAAAGTGTATTTGTTGCATTTTATCCAGAATCCGAATGTTTTCTGGCAGGTCACACTGCTGAAAAGTAGGAGTCCTCCTTGTCCTTTTTTTTCATTTTTTTACATTTCCTCAGTTGTTCAATATCACGTCACATTTTTATTTTTTTGGTTTAATCCCAGTGTAGTTATCGTACAGTGCTATATTGGTTTCATGTGTACAATATAGTGATTCAGCAATTCAGTATATTATTCAGTGCTCATCAAAAAAGTACACTCCTTAATCCCCATCACCCATTCCACCCATCCCTCCAGCCGACCTCCCATCTAGTAACTGTTCTTTGTAGTTAAGGGTCTGTTTCTTTTGGTTTGTCTCTTTTTTTCCTTTGCCCCCTTGTTTTGTTTCTTAAATACCACATATGAGTGAAACCATATTTGTCTTTCAATGACTGGCTTATTTTGTTTAGCATTATACTCTCTAGATCCATCCATTTGTTGTAAATGGCAAGATTTCATTTATTTTTATGACTGAGTAATATTCCATTCTACACACACACATACACACACCCCACATCATCTTTATCCATCCATTTATTGATAGACACTTAGGCTTCTACCATGATTTGGCTATTGTAAATAATGCTGTAGTAAACAAAGGGGTGCATATGTCCCTTCAAATTAGTGTTTTTGTATTCTTTGGGTAAATACCCATTAGTGCAATTTCTGGATCATAGGGTAGTTCTGTTTTTTTATTTTTTGAGGAATTTCCATACTGTATTCCATAGTGGCTGCACCAGCTTGCATTCCCACTAGCAGTGCAAAAGCATACCCCTTTTTCTACATCCTTCCCACACAGTTGTTTTCCTTGAGTTATTTTAATTTTAGCCATTCTAACAGGTGTCATTGTGGTTTTGATTTGTATTTCCCTGATGATAAATGATGTTGAACAACTTTTCATATGTCTGTTGGCCATCTGTATGTCTTTTTTGGAGGAATGTCTGTTCATGTCTTCTGCCCATTTTTCACTTGGATTATTTGGTTTTTGGTGTTGAGTTATATCAGTTCTTTTATATATTTTGGATACTAATCCTTTACTGGATTTATCATTTGCAAATATATTCTCCCATTCAGTAGGTTGTCTTTTAGTTTTGTTGATAGGTTCCTTTGCTGTGTAGAAGCTTGCTGGCTTTATTTATTTGTTTATTTAAAAGAATTTTTTTAATGTTTATTTTTGAGAAAGAAAGAGTACAAGTGGGGTAGGTGTAGAGAGAATGGGGGACAGAAGATTTGAAGCAGGCTCCTGCTGACAGCACAGAGCCTGATGCGGGGTTCAAACTCATGAACAGCAAGATCATGACCTGAGCTGAAGTCAGATGTTCAACTGACTGAACCATCCAGATGCCTCACTTTTTTTTCCAATTACTCCCAATTTGTTTTTATTTCTTTTAACTTAGGAGACATATCTAGAAAGCTGTTGTTATGACTGATGTCAGAGAAATTACTGCTTGTACTCTCTTTTAGGATTTTTATGGTATCAGGTCTCACATTTAGGTCTTTAATCCACTTGAGTTTATTTTTATGTTTGGTGTAAGAAAGTGGTTCAGTTTTATTCTTTTGCATGTAGCTGTCCAGTTTTCCCAACACCATTTGTTAAAGAGACTTTTTCCCTATTATATATTCTTGCCTCCTTTGTCAAAGACTGACTATATAATTATAGGGTTTTTTTCCTGGGCTTTCTGTTCCAATGACTTATGTGTCTGTTTTTGTGACACTCCCATACTGTTTTGATTACTACATGTTTGTAATATAACTTGAAGTCCAGAATTGTGATACCTCTAGTTTTGTTTTTCTTTTTTCAAGATTGCTTTAGCTGTTCAAGGTCTTCTGTGGTTCTACACAAATTTTAGGATTGTTTGTTTTAGTTCTGTGAAAAATATTGTTGGTATTTTCATAGAGATTGCATTAAATATGTAGATTGCTTTGAGTAGTATAGATATTTTAATAATTCTTGTCCTTCCAATCCATGAACATGGAATGTCTTTTTGTGTCATCTTCAGTGTCTTTCATCAGTGTTTTACAGTTTTCAGAGTATAGGTCTTTCCCCTCTTTGGTTAAGTTTATTCCTATGTATTTATTATTTTTGGTGAAATTGTAAATGGGATTGTTTTCCTGACTTTTCTTTCTGCTGCTTTATTAATAGTGTGTAGAAATATAACAGATTTCTGCACATTGATTTTGTATCCTGCAACCTTACTGAATTCATTTATAAGTTCTAGTAGTTTCTTAGTGGAGGCTTTAGGATTTTCTATATATAACATCATGTCATCTGCAAAGAGTGAAAATGTTACTTCTTCCTTACCAGTTTTAATGCCTTTTATTTCTCTGTGTTGTCTGATTGCTGTGGCTAGGACTTGCAGTACTATGTTGAATAGAAGTGGTGAGAGTGGACATCCTTGTCTTGTTCCTGACCTTAGAGGAAAATTGGTCAGTTTTTCCTCATTGAGTATGATGTTAGCTTTGAGTTTTTGATATAAGGCCTTTATTGTGTTGAGGTAGGTTTCTTCTAAACCTACTTTGTTGAGGGTTTTCATCATGAATGGATGTTGTACTTTGTCAAGTGCTTTTTCTGCATCTGTTACAATGATCAAGTAATTTGTATCCTTTATCTTATTGATGTGATATATCACGTTGATTGATCTGCAAATATTGAACCACCCTTGCATCCCAGAAATAAATCCCACCATCGTGGTAAATGATCTTTTTAATGCATTGTTGGATTTGATTTGCTAATATTTTGTTGAGGACTTTTGCATCTATGTTCATCAGAAATATTGGCCTGTACTCTCTTTTTGTGGTGTCTTTATCTGGTTTTGGCATCAGGGTAATTCTGGCCTCACAGAATGAATTTGTAGGTGTTCCTTCCTTTTCTGTTTTTTTGAAAAAGTTTGGGAAAAGTAGGTATTAATTCTTCTTTAAATGTTTGGTAGAATTTACCTGTGAACCCGTCTGGTCCTGGACTTTTGTTTTTTGGGAGTTTTTTGATTATTGATTCAATTTCATTACTGGTAATTAGTCTGTTCAAATTTTCTATTTCTTCCTGATTCAGTTTTGGGAGGTTTTGTGTTTCTAGGAATTTGTCCATTTCTCCTAGGTTGTCCAAATTGTTGCCATATAATTTTTCATAATAGTCTCTTACAGTCCTTTGTATTTCTCTGGTGTTGGTTGCTATTTCTCCTCTTTCATTTCTGATTTGGTTATTTGAGTCCTCTCTCTCTCTCTTTTTATGAGAGTTTGGTTGATAAAGAACCAGCTCCTGATTCCACTGATCTGTTCTGTTGGTTTTTTAAATTTCTTTATCATCTATTTCTGCTTTAATCTTTATTATTTTCTTCCTTCTGCTGGTTTTGGGTTTTGTTTGTTCTTTTTCTAGCTCCTTTAGATCTAAGGTTAAGTTGTTTATTTGAGATTTTCCTTCTTCATGTAGGCCAGTATTACTATAAACTTCCCTCTCAGAACTGCTTTTGCTGCAATGTCAAGGATATTGGACCATTGTATTTTCATTTCTGTCCGTGTAATTTTTTTATTTTCTTCTTTGAGTTCATTGTTTAGTAGCGTATTATTTAACATCAACGTGTATGTGTTTTTTCCACATTTTTTCTTGTGGTTGGTTTCTAGTGTCATAGCATTATGGTCAGATAAGATACATCATATGACTTTGATCTTTTTTAATTTGTTGAAACTTATTTTGAGGCCTAATATGTGATCTATTCTGGAGAGTATTCCATGTGCACTTGAAAAGATTGTGTATTCTGCTGTTTTAGGAAGGAATGTTCTGACTATATGTTAAGTCCGTCTGATCCCATGTGTCATTCAAAGCCACGGTTTCCTTACTGATTTTTCTGTTTGGGTGATCTGTCCATTGATGTAAGTGGGATGCTAAAGTTCCTTACCATTATTGTATTACTATCAGTTCCTTTATGTTTGTTATTAACTCTTTTATGTATTTGAATGCTTTCATGTTGGGTATATAAATACTCAACAGTTATTATATCTTCTTGTTAGACTGTCCTCCTTATGATGATAAAGTATCCTTGTCTCTTGTTACAGTCTTTGTTTCAAAGTCTATTTTGTCCAATATAAGTACTGTTATACCCCAACTTTCTTTTCACATCTATTTGTATGATAAATGCTTTTCCATCCCTTCACTTTCAATCTGTATCCAGAGGTCAGAAACAAGTCTCTTGTAGGCAGTATATAGATGGGTCTTGTTTTTTTTATTCATACCATTACTCTGTGTGTGTCTTTTTAAATTTTTTTAATGTTTGTTTATTTTAGAGAGAGCATGAACAGGAGAGGGACAGAGAGAGAAGGAGACACAGAATCTGAAGCAGGCTTCAGGCTCTGAGCTTTCAGCACAGAGCCTGACGCGAGGCTCAAATTCATGGACTGTGAGATCATGACCTGAGCTGAAGACAGACACTTAACTGACTGAGCCACCCAGGTGCCCCTATTCTGTAGTGTTTAGTCCATTTATATTCAAAGTAATTATTGATAGATATGTTCTTATTGCTATTTTGTTACTGTTTTGTGGTTGTTTTTATAGTTCTCAGTTCCTTTCCTTTCCTGCTCTCTTCTCTCATGGTTTGCTGGCTTTCTTTAGTGATACACTTGGATTCCTTTTCTTTATTTTTTTGTATATCTATAATTGGTTTTTGACTTATGGTTACCATTACGGATGTATATAATATCTTGTGTATATTTCAGTATATATTAAATTGATGGTTTCTTAAGTTTGAACCCATTCTTTATAACTCTTCCCAATTGTGTTTTAGGTATATGGTGTCATACTTTACATTCTTTCAGTTTGTGAGTCTCTTGACTGATTTTTACAGATATATATATAATTTTGTTTTCGTGCTTCCTCCTTTTCTTACTCTGAAAAATTTTTAAATGTTTTTAATTATTTTTGAGAGAGAGTGAGCAGGGGAGGGGCAGAGAGAGAGAGAGAGGGAGACAAAGAATCTGAAGCAGGCTCCAGGCTCTGAGCTGTCAGCACAGAACCTGACATGGGACTTGAACTCATGAGCTGTGAGATCATGACCTGAGCCAGAGTTGGACGCTCACCTAACTGAGCCACCCAGGCACCCTTACTTTTCTTACTCTTATGTATGGTCTTTTCCTTTCTACTCAGAGTCCCCGTTACCGCTTCTTGTTGTGCAGTGGTCATGAACTTCTTTCACTTTTGTTGTCTTGGAAACTCTCCTTCTATTCTGAATGATAGACTTGCTGGATAGATTATTCTTGGTTGCAGTTTTTTTTTCTCTTTCAGTACATTGAATATATCATGTCACTGTCTTCTGGCTTGCAAATTTTCCACTGAAAAGTCTGCTGATGATAGCCTTATACAGTTTCTTCTTGTGTGTAACTATGTTCTTTTCTCTTGATGCTTTTAAAATTTTTTCTTTATCACTACGTTTTGCCTTTTTAATTACTATGTGTCTTGGTATGGAGCTCCTACGGTAGATTTCATTGTGAAATTTCTGTGCTTCCTGGATCTGAATATCTGTTTTTTTCCCCCAGATTAGGGAAGTTTTCAGCTACTATTTCTTCAAATAAATTTTCTGCTCCCTTTTTCTCTCTTCTGGGATCCCTATAATGAGAAAGTTACTATGCCTGATGAAGTTGCTGAGTTCCCTAAATATGTATTCATTTTGTGTAATTTTTTTCCGTCTCATCTGCTTAGCTTGATTACCTTCCATTTTTCTGTCCTCCAGGTTGCTAATTCATTTTTCTGCTTCCCCTGCTAAATAGCCTGCTATTTATTCCCTCTAGTGTATTTTTAATTTTATTTACTGTGTTCTTCATGTTTGGTTCTTTTTTTATCTCTTTGTTAAGAGTCTCACCGATGTCCTCCACTCTTTACTCAAATCCAGTGAGTATCTTTATGATTGTTACTTTAAATTCTTTAGCAGACTTATTACTCATCTCTGTTTCACTTAGGTCTGTTGGTGTGGTTTTGTTCTTTTATTTGATACATATTCCTCTGTCTTCATTTTGTTTGTATCTGTTGCTGTGTGTTAGGAAAGTCAGCTACCTCTTCTGGTTTTGAAGGTAATGGCCTTATGAAGAAGAGGGCCTATAGTGCCCTGCAGTGCAGTGTCCCCTGTTCACCAGAATCTGGTGCTTCCGGGGTATCTCCTAGGTGTGTTGTGTGCACCCTACTGTTGTACGTTAGCCACTTTGCCTTTAGTCCAGTCTTCTGCAGTGTCTCTGTTTGCCTGTTGTGGGCCTGTTGTTGGTTAGTGGGCCTGTGTTGTTAGTGGGCCAGTCTGGGGCTGCCGTGAGCTTGAATTTAGTCAGACCAGGTGTTTGTCCAAGATTCAGTGACCCCAAACTGAAGGATACTTTACCTATTTTGTCCCCAGAGAAGCTTTTATTGGTTGGTGGGGACTGCAGTCAGACCAACTGTTTGCCCCCAGCCCACTGTTGGGACTTTCTGCCAGGTGTGTTTGGTTATTTTGCCCTCATCCGAGGGCAGGAGTCACTTTGGAGTGGTGCTTACATACTTCCAGGCTTGTGGCTCCACTTTGAATAGGCTCCAAAAAAGAGCTATTTGGAGGGGGCAGGGCCCTCAGTGTGGACAGGGTTTGTGTTGGCAGAGGAGACCTTCTGCCAATACAGGGTGTAGCTGGTGTGACCACTGGGTTAGGGCCCACAGTTTTGACGAGGTGTGCTGCTCTTCTGTGGGGCCCAGCACTACTGGAGGATTGAGGCTTTACAAAGTGTGGGGTTGGGAGATAGGTGTTGGCAAAGTGCCACCGGTCTTCTGGGGGAAGGGACCCTCAGTGCTGGGACTGAGGCAGGCATGGCTGGAAGAGGCAGATCCCCTAAGTGGGAGGGTGGTAGTGCAAGGAAGTTAGGTAGTGAGTATCTGACACCGGGCTGGTTCCCGAAGGTGGCCATGTGTTTATGCTGGGGGGCAGGAATGGGAAATAGTGTCTTCCACCTCCTTTGTTTTTGGGGGAGTCTCCCAGTGATCTCTGTCTCTTGGGGACACACTCTGAAATCAGTAAATAACCCTCCTGTGGGCCCCAGTCTGCTGTATTATTTACAGATAAATGCTGTATCTCCACAGGCTTTTGTAGTGCTGTCTCTTTAAGGGTGGGGACTCAGCTGGCTCCTCCAGAACCCAGCCTGCTGATTGTTAAATTCCAGACTTTAAGTCCCACTGGTTGTGATGAGAAGTCCTGAAATTCAGCACCTCTCATTTTCAAAGCCAAATTCATATTCCAGGATATTCAAAGCCAGGATTCATATTCCTCAAGCAGGTTCCCCTGTGTGATAGTCTCTTTGCCTCCCTTCTCCACCTCCCTGGCTCCTTCCTTCCCAGGGACCACCAGGGTTTGGTTAGCTGTGACCATGTCTCTGCCTGCCCTACCCTCTTCAGTGTGGCCTCTTCTCTACCTTTAGTTGTGGCGTTCTGTTCTGCCAGTCTCTGGGTTGTTTTCTGGGTCATTTACACTGGTATGAGCATTATCTGTGGGCCGAGGTGAGCTTCCGGTGCACCTACTCCATCTTCCCAGATGCTCCACCTGCATTGCTTTTTATCTTTCAGAAATGTCTCCAGATGTCTGTAGTTCATTGATAGACCTTCCTCTGCTTTTTTTTTTTTTTTTTGGTATAGTTACAGATGTTCTGTTTTGTCCTTAACCCTTTTTTCTCATTTCAATGGCATTTGGAGAAGAGGAGGATGTTAATATAATATATAAATTTAGTGCATTTCTCTTAAATCCAAATTTTCATCCTCTCTTACTCTACATGTTATCTTTGGGTAATTTCATTCACATATTTCAATTACTCTTTTTATAATGATGGCTTCCAAATCTACATCCCTTACCTAAAGTCTCTCGCCTGCAGAGCTCTATTTATTTCACTACCTACTAGTAGATATCCACACTCACATGTCCCATGGGCACTTCAAACTGTCCATGCAGATGAATGGATAAACAATGTATGTGTAACCACACAATGGAATACTACTTAGCAATGAGAAAGAATGAACTATTGACACACAGAACAACATGGATGAATCTCAAAATAATGATGCCAAGTGAAAGAACCCAGACAAAAAATATATATGCTATATGATACTATTTATATAAAATCCTAGAAAATGCCACTTTATAATGACAGAAAGCATATCAGTGTTTGCTAGGAGAGGTTGTTGGAGGGAGAGAGGGGAGATAGGAGGGAGCGATTACAAGGAACAAAAGGAAACTTTTCATGATAATATATTTATTTCCTTGGTTGTGATAATGGTTTCAAAATCCATCAAGGAATATATATACTTTATACATGTTCAATTTATCATATGTGAATATACCTAGACAAAGCTAGAAGAAAACCCTCAGTATTAAAGGCTTTTAACAGAAAAACTGCAGTTCCTGCCCACTCTTGTCTATCCCCATCACAGTCCTCCTCCTCAAAGACAGCTTTGAGCTCTTTAAGGGGCCTTTTCTTATACACAGGCCATGTTCTAATATGCTTAGTCTGTTATTTTTTTAAGTTTATTTATTTATTTATTTTGAGAGAGAGAGAGAGAATGAGAGAGTGAGCATGAGTGGAGGAGGGACAGAGAGAGAGGGAGAGGGAGACTCCCAAACAGACTCTGCTGTCAGCGCAGAGCCTGATGTGGGGCTTGGTCTCACAAACAGGGAGATCATGACCTGAGCTAAAATCAAGAGTCAGATAGTCAACCGACTGAGCCACCCAGGTGCCCCTCTTCGTCTGTTACTTATTGATTCATCCATTTAGAACTCCAGGCAGTATCTGTTTATTCTTTCCCATTTGGTAGTTGATAATATCTTTATCTTACTCTACCATTTTTACTTCTCCTTTCAACCTTCTAATACAATTTTTGGTTAAATCAGTCATCAGTTCTAGCATTACTAGGAACATTAAATATTGTACATTTCTGAGTCAGATGCTTTGATTTCATCTATTTCTTTAATACCTTCCGTCTTGGTTAATGCAGCAAATGCATTTTTCCCCATTTTGTTTTCTCTGTACCTGTAGCTAATTTTTTCAGATATCCCCACAGACTTTAGACATCTCACAGCAATTTTTCCAGATGCTCAATATATCCTATAATCTGTCATTTCCAGTACCCCATTCCTATTCCCTTGGAGACGTTCCTCCTTCAGCTGGCTGTCCCATCAATATGCACAGATAGCTTTCTGGACTAGATACACAGCTATCATGCTAAGGCTTCCTCTTGCCCTTCTCCAATGCTGGACCAATTTCTGAGTCCTGTGTCATTTCCCTTTCTGGTTTTAGGAATAGTACATCCTCTTGTTGCTTCCTAAAAGGGGATACTTGAAAGTAAACTTTTTTTCCCCCTTATAGGACCCAAAAGGTCATTATTTTACTCTCACCTAAATGTTCTGTTGGGTATAGAATTCTAGGTTAAAAGTAATATTGTTTCAGAATATTAAAATTAATTTTGCACTGTCTCCTCATATCTGATGTTATTAGATATTCAAAATTTAAATCTTTTTTATGTAGCTTGTTCTTTTCTATCTGGAAACTTTTATGATTGCTTTTTTTTGATGCTCTGAAATTTTTTATTGACATGCCATGTTCATTCATTGCTCCAGTTTATTTAACAAATATTTATAGAGAAATCATTACACACACACATACACACACTGTTCTAGGCACTCGGGATATCGCCATGAAAGAAATAGACAAAACCCCTTCTCATGGCTGGTGGTTAGTGGTGAAGGCAGAAGTTAAGAAATAAACTAGTATTTAATGAAATGTCAGATAGTGATAAGGACTACAAAGAAATACAAAACAAGAATGGAACAGAGAATGGCAGGATAAGTTTTTCACAAAGGGTAGGCAGGGAATGCTGCTCTGAGGTGACAGTTATGCAGAGAATCAAATGAATGAGGACACAAGTCATGGGACTCTGTGGAAGAAGAATGTTCTAAGTGAAGGGAACAGCAAATATAAAGATTCTTAAGCAGAAATATACATGGAATGATGAGAAGCAAAGGGCTAATTTGGTGGCAGTGGAGTGAATAAGAGAAAGAGTGGTATGAAATGAGGCAGAGTGGTAGGAAAGTGGATTTGTAGCTAGGAACCAGGGTACAAATTTATATTTGCTGTTTCTTCACCTAGACCACTCTTCCTCCACAGAGTCCCATGAAATTTAAGACCTCATAGGACTTGGTAAAGATTCTGGAATTTATTCTAATAGTCTTTTGAATAAGGACAAACTTAACATTTTAAAGAATCACATTGGTGGGAGTGTGGATCTGAATGGAAATTGACTGTTAGATTTGCAAGAATGCTTAGTGAGACCCTTAGGAAAATATTTCAGTAGCCTAGGTGCGAGATATAGTGGCTTAGACATAGTAACTTAGTAATAGTGAGAAATGGTCAGATTTGAAATAGATCTTGCAGGGAGAACCAACAGGATTTGCTGCTGGATTGGATATGGGGTGAAAGAAAGGAGTAGGATAAATCGTTAGATTCTTGGCCAGAGCAACTTGGTGAATGGTGGCACCACCTTACTGAGGCAGGAAAGACAGGGATTGTTTGGGGGATTGGGTGCAGTGGGGTTGAGTTATGTTTTGGACATGTTGGGTTTGAGATGCAGATTGACAGCTGAGTGGAATTCTTGAGGAGGCAGACGGCCATCAAGTCAAGGGTCCACAGGAGCAATGGTGCTGGAGATAACTTTGGCAATCCTTCATGAATATTTGGTAATGAACACCATGGCTCAGGATGAGTTTTCCCTAGGGAGTGGGTATAGGTAAGATAGAGCTCTGAGGACTGAGCTCTGGAGCACTTCACTATTTAGAATTGGGAAATGGAAGAAGATCAGAAAAAGAACAGCAACAAGATAGGTAGAAATCCAGGAGAATTCGTATTCTAGAAGCCAGTTGAGTAAAGTATCTCAGGAGGAGGGCAGGGTCCACTGTGTAGAATGTTGAGAGTTGAGTAGGACGAAGACTCAGAATTGGATTTGACAACATGGAGTTTATTGGTGGCTCTGACAAATAGTTTCACTTAAGTATGAGGATGATTGGAGAGACGGCTCAAGGGGATGAGAAGAACAGAATTGCAGGAAGAAAGTAAAGACAATTATTTTGAGGAGTTTTTCTATAAAGGAGAACAGAAAAATGAAATAATGGCTAGGTGGGGATTGGGATGTGGAGTCAAGGAAAGATATTCTTTCGGTTATGTTGTGTTTATGGTGGGAGATAATAGAACAAGTTTGTGTAATAGGATAAGCACTGTAGCATAGGTTTGGAAGTGGGGTGTTGAAAGAGAGGAGAAAGAGAAATCTCTAAAAGAAAATTAATTGACTAAAGTTTTAGTAGTAAGATTGCAGTGTGATGCCAGCTTTTTCAGTTTGGGAGCTAGTACCCTTCTATTCTGAGAAATGGTCTTATATTCTTTGATTATCATCTACACTCCCCCATTCCCATTGTTCTTTCTAGAACTCCTGTAGTAATGTGCTGGACACTTGGACTGATCCTCTGATTGGGAAGATTTTCTCTCCGATTGTCCATCTGTTCCCTCAGCTTAAGTTCTAATTCTTCTGTAGAGGTTGCTTTGTTTTTTTTTTTTTTTAATTTGAGCTATCTTATTTCAGTTTTCCACAGCATGCTATTCCTTTTAAATGGATATAATAACTTCTCACTTAAGATACTAAGGTTTTTGCTTTATATTTTATTTTCCTCTGTTCCCTGCATAATCTCTCTTTCCTCCAAACATTCTATTATCCGCTTGCTTGGTTTGCTCTGTCTGTGATGTGGGAGGCTTTCTTCCAATGCCTGATGGTCCTTGGCTGCCCAGGTGTACTTGCATGGGACACTCAAAAGGTCCGTGTGCATGAATGGGACTTGCTACTGGAGGGCTTCATAGTAGGGTGAGCTCAAAGTTGAGTGGCTTTTTCATTGTCCGTATGTACAGCTCTTCAAAACTGTGGAGTCTTTTCAGAGAATGGGGATGGTGGGTATGTGCCTGAACAGAACAGGAACAAGAAGGTGAGGACTCAGTGTTTCTGTAGGTAGTTATTCAGCCCCCCTCTTTTCACCTTGTGCCTGATACTCCAAGTCAGAACATCTCTAGTTCCATTTCTCCTGGAAACAACCCTGGTAGAATGAAGTCGTTTTCTGGCTGCTTGGGTAGGAGTTGGAGTTGGGATGGCATGGAGAGAAAATGACGAGTAAACATTCCTGCAGTATCAGCCTTTTGTGCTACTTGGTACTCCAAAGAACTGAGACTCCCAGATTCTTTAGGGTGCATCCACTCATTGTCATCTGAGTCCCTGCACTCCTACTTCATAGTCCACCCCGGATCCCATTAAATCACTTTTCACTCCTCTAGCTTTCTGTCTTGGAAAGGTTGGGGCTTTTTTGTTTTGTTTTTATTCTTTGAAAAAGCCAGGTATATTAATGTAGTCTCTCCCGTGCACTTACTAATGGGTTAGAACCTTTTATTCTTCATTATAATTTTAGTGAGGAACCATGAGGAGAGAAAGGAGGCAAACATATGTGGTTAATGTGCCTGGTTTATCCAGAACGCGTCTGCACTCTGATAAAGTGTAATCTTCACAGTAACTAATGTTTATTGAGTGCTCGCTATATGCCGGACACTGTTTGAAGTGCTTTATATTTATTAACTCAGGACTCCTAACAAGCTTACATGAAAGGTACTATTATTATTGCCATTTTACAGGTGAAGAAACTAAGGCACAGAAGAGTTACATAATTTGACAGTTACACAGCCAGTAAGTGAGGGACTAGCATTCCAACTCAGCTCTCAGACTCCAGAGATAACCCCTGCTTAAAACTCTCCAATCGGATTTCATGCCTGGATTTTCAATGTAGCATGTGCCATTCGTGCCCTCCAGGGTCAGGCCCAGTGTCCCCTCCAGCCTCACCCTCTACTCTGCCCTTAATGCCACCTCTTTGACCTCTTCTGGCCACTCGGAGCTCCTTGCCCTGCATGTACACATCCTTGTGATCCTCATGCCTTTTTCATGCTCTGCCCCAAACACTCCTTCATTCTCTAGAGGGCTCAGTACACTGTTAGGGTATTCAGCATACACTTATAAATTGAGTATTTGTATAGTTTATTCATGTAGCAGTAAACTCATGCTTTTGATTTGTTTTGGCTTGGCATGTTGTCATGAAAAATGTATAGCTGAATAAAATAATCCATTTTGTGGGATTCATAAGTCTCATAGACTAACTGAAATTATCTTCTTAAAATTTGATCATATGGAGGGGCGCCTGGCANCTGAACTTGTGGTATTATTTCTGGGGAGAGAGAATAGAGAAAAAGGGGTCCCAACTGATCTCTAATGTTACATTGCTTTATTTTGAAAGATATAAAGCAAAATTGACATAATAGTAAGGTTTGAAAATACATGTTACTATTTTCTACTTTTATCCAAAGAGTATTTTAAATGTTTTCTTGTTGGGGTGCCTGCTGGCTCAGCCAGTGGAGTGGGCAACTCTTGATCTTGGGGTTGTGGATTCAGGCCCCACGTTGGGTGTAGAGATTACTTAAAAATAAAATCTTTTAAAAAATAAAAGTAAAATAAAATACATAAAATGTTTTCTTGTTAAAAACTCCCACTAATTTTTAAATCATATAGATCCTCCAAATTAATACTGGTGTGTAAAAACTCAACCAAGTGATTAAGTTTTACACAAAATAGAAATATACTTGTGTATCACTCTGGTCTACCCATAAACAAGGGAGACCAGGAGTACAGACTTCCAGTTATAAAATAAATATGTCATGGTACCGATAGAATGTACGGCGTGGGGAATATAGTCAATGACATGTTAACTTTGTAAGGTGACAGATGGTAACTAGACTCATTGCGGTGACCATTTCTCAGTGTATTACAAATGTCGAATCACTGTGTTGTACATCTGAAACTCCTAATATTGTATGTCAGCTATAACTCAGTTAAAAAAAAACAAAAACCAGTCAAACTGAAACAAAATAGTGAAGTGAGTGAACTCTGTGCTGTCAGCCCTGGAACCAGTAGGGGCTCGTTTCAGGCAAGTTTAGCTGCCATGCTCTTAGTCCTGTGGCTGCCCTACTTTGCCTGTAGGCACTAGGAAACAAGGGACCTTCCCCAAGACTTATGCTCCAAATGCTGAACACAGACAAGCCAGCACACAAGAGAAAGAGAGGGCACACAAGCAGGGAAGGGTCAGAGAGGGAGGGAGAGAGAGAATCCCCAGCAGGCTCCATGCTGTCAGTGCAGAGCCTGATGGGGTTGGGGTGGGGCTCAAACTCACAAATCGTCACATCATGACCTGAGCCAACATCCAGAGTTGGACACTTAACCGACTGAGCTACCCAGGTGCCCAAGCACTCTTCTGTCTAGAGGCTGCTAATTAAGATAAATTATTTGTTTTTTAGGATAAATTCTTTCTTAAATATTTAGGCTTAGAAGCAGAAACTACTTAAAAATTACTAATTAGGGGCACCTGCCTGGCTCAGAGGTGGAGAATGCAGCTCTTGATCTTGGGGTTGTGAGTTCAAGCCTGACCTTGGGTGTAGAGCTTACTTTAAAAGAAAGTTTAAAAAATAAAAATTCCTGTTTTTTTGAGTAAGGGAATTTTAATGTTCACATGCCTTGTATTAAATATATGTGAGTGCATTGGGGCCTAACAACCACAAGTTTTAGTTAACTTCAAAGCTCTAATCTATAATCTGTTCAGGTTGTGTGTCTTCCTGTTAATTATGAATGCATAAGGAAATATTTCTTAGGTGGAAAGCACAGCATTAAAATAGTCAATCAGTAAAAATGTTGACTTTCTACATTTAATTTTTATACTTTTTACAGATTGCAATACTGTGATGAGACTGCTCCTGTAACTTTTGATCCACACACACAGTTTCTTGGTCCTCAGAAGAAAACCGAGCAAGTCCAAAGAGACATTGGATTTTGGTGTCCCAGGCATCTTAAGACTTCTGGGGGACAAGGCTATAAGTTTCTGGGAATTGACCAGTGTGCACCTCCGTGCCCTAATATGTATTTTAAAAGTGATGAGCTAGAGTTCGCAAAAAGTTTTATCGGAATAGTTTCAATATTTTGTCTTTGTGCAACTCTGTTCACATTCCTTACTTTCTTAATTGATGTTAAAAGATTCAGATACCCAGAGAGACCAATTATCTACTACTCTGTCTGTTACAGCATCGTATCTCTGATGTACTTCATAGGATTCTTGCTAGGCAATCGCACAGCCTGCAATAAGGCCGATGAGAAGCTGGAGCTCGGTGACACGGTAGTTCTAGGCTCTCAGAATAAGGCTTGCACTGTTCTTTTTATGTTTTTGTATTTTTTCACAATGGCTGGCACCGTGTGGTGGGTGATACTTACCATTACTTGGTTCCTGGCTGCAGGAAGAAAATGGAGTTGTGAAGCCATTGAACAAAAAGCGGTGTGGTTTCATGCTGTCGCGTGGGGAGTACCAGGCTTTCTGACTGTTCTGCTTCTTGCTATGAACAAAGTTGAAGGAGACAACATTAGCGGAGTTTGCTTTGTCGGCCTGTATGACCTGGATGCTTCTCGCTACTTTGTACTCTTGCCACTGTGCTTTTGTGTGTTTGTGGGGCTGTCTCTTCTTTTAGCTGGCATTATTTCCTTAAACCACGTTCGACAAGTTATACAACATGATGGCCGGAACCAAGAGAAACTAAAGAAATTTATGATTCGAATCGGAGTCTTTAGTGGCCTGTATCTTGTGCCGTTAGTGACACTTCTCGGATGTTATGTCTATGAGCAAGTGAACAGGATGACCTGGGAGATAACCTGGGTCTCTGACCACTGTCGTCAGTACCACATCCCATGTCCTTATCAGGTAAAAGAACATTTGTATTAGTTCACTGTTTAATTTTAACGTAGAGAATGTTCCCTGGAAGCACACTCAAACTAACCATGAACGTGACATTAGATTTCAGGTAAGAAAATACAATAGACAGAGGGAACGATTCCCCGTGCATTGGTTGAAACTGGAGTCAGTGTCTCAAGAGTTCTTTCCTCCAGTTTAGGCTTTGTTTATAGTAGTAAAGTGCCTCCTCGAGCTACTTGTCTAAAAAGTAAATTTGGTTGCAAAGGCAGATGCATAATAATGAGAAACAGAAACAGAAGATCGAGTCTGTCACAGGGAAAAGAGAAGTAACTTCTGATTTGGGAGTTGTTTTTAATTCTTCAGTGGTGGGAACCTTATTTGGGTATATTTAATTTGATCGTATTATTGTATAATTTTTTTAGTATATGCTTACAAAAGCAGAACTTATTTTACTGTATCGTATGGATACTTATTTCACTCCAGCCAACCAAATTTTTATAACAAATATCAACAACGCATACAGACTCTAAAATAGTATGTTGTTTCAGTGACTTTAAATGTAATTTTTTGGTAGATTATAATAAAGTAGATAAATATTTTGGCAGTTAGAAGAAGCTGCTATAGTTACAAGGTGAAAATGCTGGGAAATCAAGCCAAAATTTAGGATATTCTTCCTAAATATATTTAGGTGTTTTTTTCCTTTCTAGCTACCTTTTTTGATACCCAGATGAAAGTTCTGTATTCAGAACTTTAGTGAAGAATGTATTATACTTACAGCAGCACTGCTCCTTATATTATGCTATGTCAAATGTTTTATACTAAGCAGATGGAAGATTTATATTTCTGGTTCAAGTTTTACATTCACTGTGCAGACTGCTCTCCACCTTAAATGTGTCACATTTTTATTCATTTTTGTAGGCAAAAACAGAAACTCGACCAGAACTGGCTTTATTTATGATAAAATATCTGATGACATTAATTGTTGGCATCTCTGCTGTCTTCTGGGTTGGAAGCAAAAAGACATGCACGGAATGGGCTGGGTTTTTTAAACGAAATCGCAAGAGAGAGTAAGAGCCTATTGAATTATCTGATGTGTTAAATAGAGCAAATACCAAGGAACTATTCAAGTCATCATTGTACTGGCATTTCATTATATCAGCTTTTGTTACAAGATTGGAAATCTTTTTCGTGGAGAGATCTACTTTATTTTGGCATTCATCATAATAGTCTTTGTCCCGTAGTATCCTATTGAAATATGAAAGATTTGTAAACTATGTCTTTTCTTTCCCTGGTTTATATTTAATATTACTACCATTATCACTGGATTCATTATTTTGGGTGTAGCATTTTAAATTTAAATTTTTTTAAATCAATGATAAAAGGTTAAATGAGATCAAATATATGTAAGGAAATCTATAAAGTATGATTCAGATATATTGTATGAGCATTTTTTAGAACCTTTAAATTTTATTACACACAGTGTTGCCTTAAAATGTTACTTATTTGCTTTACTTAAGATGGTAGATTTTAAACTTACATAGTATAACAGGATAGACTTACATTTATAAGTAGTTTTACTTATATGTCGTGTACACTCTTTCCTGTCAACAGTGTACTAGAGTTTTTTAAACTGTTTCCCATTGGTTTGATTAATAAGCTTTTTTTGTGGTAAAATTTTCAGAACTACAGATCCTTTCTAAGTTTTTGGAGTCTGAAGAATTGCATTTAACGGGCCTTAATTTTAATTTACTGTTATGACATATCTATCCTGTATTTATATATTCACACTCCCTTCAGTATAACTTGCTAGCTTTATTATTAGAAAGCAAATCATTAAATTTATCAACAACCATTGATTATATTCTACGTCCTTTCTCCTCTGGTTTACTTTTATATTTGATGTATTTATTTATATGTGATACACAGATAGTCCCCTACTTTATACTGCTTTGAGTTTCCTGGCCCTCATCCTTTGATTTTGCCTATGTAATTTCTTAACAATCTATTTATGCTGACAAAGGCAACTAGTAGTGTAGGCACAGAAGAGTTCACTTCATAACAGTCTGTTTCTATCTTACAATATTTATAATACCAGATTTTACAAGTATAAATCACTTAGACTTTTTAACTTGATCGACTAAAGTGTTCTGGCACAAGCTATGATATGCTTTCTGGCTTCTATTATGTGACACTTAACATTTACCAACTAAACCCCCTCCTTGGTTTCTCTCACAGTCCAATCAGTGAAAGTCGACGAGTACTACAGGAGTCATGTGAGTTCTTCCTGAAGCACAATTCTAAAGTTAAACACAAAAAGAAGCACTACAAACCAAGTTCACACAAGCTGAAGGTCATTTCCAAGTCCATGGGAACCAGCACAGGTGCCACGGCCAACCACGGCACTTCTGCAGTAGCAATCACAGACCACGATTACTTAGGACAAGAAACTCTAACGGAAATACAAACCTCCCCAGAAACATCAGTGAGGGAAGTGAGAGCAGATGGAGCGAGCACACCCAGATCAAGAGAACAGGACTGTGGGGAGCCTGCCTCCCCGGCAGCCTCCAGCTCCAGACTCTGTGGGGAACAGGCTGACAAGAACGGCCGGGCCAGCAATGGGAATGATAAGATCAGCGTATCCGAAAGTACGAGGGGTGAAGGAAGGTGAGCTTTGCTTTTGTTATCTTAAATCAGTACTATTTTTGAATACTGCATATTTTTTTTTAATGAAAGCCTAGCACATCAGGAAAGGACACGGTGTGTTCATACACTTCATCCAAGGAAATTGGGGTTTAAGAAGTTTGGGTCCGGCCTCGAACTGTGCTGTTTGCTATTTTAATTCTTAGCTTTGAAAAGAGCCTTCATGAATGTTGTTCAATTAGGAATATTCATTTCTGTGGTAAATTGTTAAGGATTTTGTGTATATTTAGGTAAATGTTTAAGATCCTTCTGAAATACAGGCTGTTAAGATTTAATTAGTACTATATGATAGTACTCAAAGTCATTTTATTTGAAGATGATTCTTTTTTCCTTTCTGGACACGAAAGGATGTTGACATTATCTTTAGTGAATTTCTCCCAACAGTCACGGGCGATCCAAACACAGGTAAATATCGAATTCGCCAGAATGCTGACAGCTAAGTACTTGTAGGTCTCCAGGCTGTCTTACCGCACTCTCTCGAACTACACCATAGGCACCTCCCTTGTGTTCCTATGACAGCTTTTGCCCACTGGATTATAGTTAGACATGTGCCTTTACAACTCCATGCTATTTGTAAATGCCTCTGAGGCAGAGCTGAGGTCCAGTTCATCTTTGTGTTAACATCTTTGTGTTGGGATTACACAGCGTCTTGTCCATGGTGAGGAAAAAAGAAAATATTTTATAAATGGAGGGTAGGATCCTGTCTCATTAGTTGTATTCCCCACGATAGCAAATGTTCAGCCCGGGCAAGGGTGGTCCTTACTGCAGTTTCTGAAGTTGGTGTATTTTGTATTTGAAAAGGAAGTATTTGTGGTTTGAGGTGTTCGAGTACACATAAACAACTGCACTGCTTATATGTTTTATAAGCTCCTTTGTAAATGAGTGAAGTCATCTCTTAAAAATGGGATCAGTACCCAGAAAGGGCTACCTCAAGAAACAAACCAAAGTACACATAGTGGGGAGTCCCACATATCACTACGGGTAGGGAAATAAAATAACCAAAGACACATCAAGAGATACCAAGGGACTCCATTAAGGAACACTTTCTGAACTCACAAGCCAAGGACAATCTATGAACCTCCTGTAATAGAGCAGCAAGGGCAGAGCACATAACAAGCTTTTAAAACTGGCAGGAGACAGAAAGCTAGCCAAAATGATGAAACGGAAGAACTCTCCTCAGAAGAAAATCCAGGAAGAAGTGACAGCTAAAGAATTGGTGAAAACCAATATAAGCAACATAATTTACGAAGAATTTAGGACAATAGTCATAAAATTGATCACTGGGCTTGAAAAAGGCATAGAAGACAGAGATGCTACTGCAACAAATATTGTGNCTTTAAAGTTAAGGCAGTAACAAGGGATGAAGAAGGGCATTATATAATAATTACAAGGTCTATCCATCAGGAAGAGCTAACAATTATAAATGTCTACACACTGAATACGGGAGTGCCCAAATACATAAAACAATCACAGAAACAATCTCATGGACAAGAATGTGCTAAGAGCAGGGGACTTTAATACTCCACTTACAGCAATGGATAGGCCAACGAGCAGGAAATCACTAAAGAAACAATGGACCTGAATGACACATTGGACCAGATGGATCTGACAGATATATTTAGAAGCCTACATCCTGAGGCCATGGAATTCACTTTCTTCTCATGTGCGCGTGGCACACTCTCCAAGAAAGATCACATACTGGGTCATAAAGCAGCCCTCAATAAATATAAAAGAATTGAGATCATGCCACGCACACTTTCAGATCACAATGCATTTAAACTTGAAATCAACCACAGGAAAAAGTCTGGAAAACCTCCAAAATCATGGAGGTTAGAGAACACCCTATTAAAGAATGAATGGGCCAACCAGGCATTAGAGAAGAATTTTTAAAACATATGGAAAAAATGAAAATACAACAATCCAAACTCTTTGGGCTGCAGCAAAGGCAATCCTAAGAGGAAAGTACACTGCAGTCCAGGCCTATTTCAAGAAACTAGAAAAGCACAAGTACAAAATCTACAGCACACCTAAAGGAGCTAGAAGCAGACCAGCAGAGGAAGAGAAATAATAAAAGATCAGGGCAGAAGTAAACAATATAGAATTAAAAAAAACAGTTGAACAGAACAATGACACCAAGAGTTGGTTTTTGGGGAAAAAAAGGAAAACTGATAAACCTCTAGCCGGGCTTCTCAAAAGACAGAGCACCAAAATAGACAAAATCACGAAAGAAAATGGATTTTTTTTTTTTTTAACAACCAATCCCTCAGAAATACAAGCAATTATCATGGAATACTATGAAAAATAATATGCCGACAAATTGGACAATGTAGAAGAAATGGCATATTCCTAAATACACACTTCCAAAATTCAAATGGAATGAGATAGAAAATCTGAACAGATCCATAACTAGTGAAGAAATTGAATCAGTTATCAAAAATCTCCCAACAAATAAGAGCCCTGGGTCAGAGGGCCTCCCTGGGGAATTCTAACAGACATTTAAATCAGAGTTAATACCCATTCTTCTCCAGCAAGTCCAAAAAATAGAAATGGAAGAAAAACTTCTGGACTCATTCTATGATGCCAGCATCACTTTGATACCCAAGCCAGACAGAGACCCAGGAAAAAAAAAAAAAACTATAGGCCAGAATCCCTGATGAATATAGATGCAAAAATCCTCAACAAGATCCTAGCAAATCTAATTCAACAGCATATAAAAAGAATTATCCACCATGATCAAGTGGGATTCATTCCTGGATTACAGGGCTGGTTCAGTGTTCGCAAATCAATCCATGTGGTACATCACATTAACAAAGGAAAAGATAAAAATCATATGATCCTGTCAATAGATGCAGAAAAAGCATTTGACAAAATACNTGGAATACTACATGGCAGTGAGAAAGAATGAAATCTGGCCATGTGTCGCAACGTGGATGGAACTGGAGGGTGTTATGCTAAGTGAAGTCAGTAAGGCAGAGAAGGACAGATACCATATGTGTTCACTCATAAACAGGAGAAACTTAACAGAGGCCCATGGGGGAGAAGGGGAGAAAAATAGTTAAGGAGAAGGAGGGAGGCAAACCAAGAAAGACTCTTAAATATTGAGAACAAACTGAGGGTTGATGGGGGTGGGTGAGAGGAGGAGAAGAGGAAAGGAGTGGTGGGCCTGGAGGAGGGCACTTGTTGGGATGATCGCTGGGTGTTATATGGAAGCCAACTTGACAATAAACTATAAATATAGTAATATATGCTCTAAAAAATAACGTATTGCTAATAAACAAAACAAAACAAAAAAATAAAGAGTTGTAGTTAACTGTCCTCTGATAAAGGTGGACACTGGTTGGGAACAAAACTCCTGGAAAGTGGATGGCAGCTGTAAGGACATCTGGCATCCCAGCTGTGCTCTCATCTGTACAAACCTCAACTCTCCTCTTTTTACCTAGAGTGACTCCGAAAAGTGATGCCGCCGAAACCGGTCCGGGACAGAGCAGCGGCCTGCAGGCCCCGGGGGCTTCAGGACCAGGCAGCCAACGAGGCTCCGCGTCACTGCTCGCTCACGCAGCTTCAGGAGGTAGAAAGGATCAGGGCGCTGGCGGCCACTCCGACACGTGAGAAACAGGTCATCCCGTTGCTGAGGAGGGGATTCGTGTTACACTGCGGTGGACAGCATGCTGTCTCACCACCACCACTCTTCTAGTCGTTTGCACTGACGGCTCCCCCCTGGCCTGCTGTTAACACTGGAAACCAGAGATTCCCAGAGTTAGGGGATTTATTTCGCACAGAGGTTAATGATGGCAATGTACCCAGAAAGCGGAAAGGTGCAGGTTAATATTTTTTTAAGTTGTGTGGGAGGAGGGAGTTAGAGGAATCTTCCTTTTCTATTTATGAAGATTCTACTCTTGTTAAAAGTATTTTAAGATGTACTATATGCTATTTTACCTTTATCATATGGTATCAAGATATTTCTTTGCTGAAGTATTTAAAACTTATCTTTGTATCTTTTTTATATATTTGAAAATAAGTTTATATGTATTTGAACTTTTTTAAGAAATCCTGGAAAAGCTATTCAAGTATTTTTATGTTATTCTGATATTTTAGCACTACTTTGGTAGCTTTTACACTGAGTTTCTAAGTAAATTGAGGAATAATATTCTTTTACAATATAAAAGATACTTGACACACCAGAACATGTTGTCATGAGATTTCATCTTTAAAAGTCCACTTATTCCACCTCACCACCTTCCCTGTGTAGTTTTCTGCTCTTGTTCTAGGAACTTCATGGATCTGCTGTGCCACTCGAGTAAGGTGCTGGGTGTCTGCCTTCGATGGTATTCTGCTGCTCGCTGATCCTTCTACAGTTTTAGATCACATGTCTGGAAGGATTAGTAGATGAAATGTTACTCCTTTAGAATTTAAGCCAAGTGCAATTGATTTCCTTTTTAAAAAATAATGTTTTATGACCACTCAAGATTGTATTTTTATGACCATTTACAGTTGCTTATACTTTTAACTTCTGTTTAACTTTTAGAATACTAAAGTTTGTATAGTATCTTTCTCTGACAATATATAGATGTCATTTCTGTACTTCAGTAGGATTTTGCCGAACATTTAAAAGTGTGTTAGCAATATTAGTGCCAATCAGATGGGGGGAAATGTAGTCCTGATAAAATGTATTTTATATAACATACTTTAAAATATTAAAGATTTTTCTTAATTTTTGTTTTTGTTAAGTTTAGGCCTTAAACAAGGTTTTATGATGCTTTTAAGGTTTTTTCTTTCTATTTAGCATTCTATTAAAGCATAAAAAGATTATCATGTACTGTATGGAAACTGTAAATATTAACTTTTCCACATTTTTGAAAGTTGTATACAAAAACATTGTAGGTCTTTCCAGCAATAAAATTTTCTTTGGGTAAGAGATTGTGGAGTATTGTGTGATTATTTCTAGTGATCCTGACCCTGAAAGTGGTAGAATTCTTCAGATCAGCAGCCCCATGACTAATAACTCAGAGGTTTTTTTTTTTAACTGGAGGAGAAGACAGGGTATATATTATACAGCCATATTTACCAGAACTTTTTAAAGCCACTGTGAGACCTGAGGGGTGGGGAAAAGCAAAGGGAACCCAGGACCCTGCTTTCACTCCTGGCAGTGGGAAATAAAACAGTATCATGCTTAAAACCTTTTTAAAAAGCGAGTAAGATAGGAGCTGCCAGGCTAAGATGTGGCAGAAGAAAGAGATTCACACTGCCACCCCAACAATTGGGACCTCTTTGCCCAGGGAGCATTTAGTGATTGGGAAATGGTGGCTGAGAGATCGGATGGTTATTACCAGCCTCAGCGGGCTGGGGTTCAAGGGAAAGAGGGTCTGCACACCACACTACATTTAGAATTGTGACCTCAACAGGATGTTTCCTAGAAGTCAGTGTGAAGTGTAAGGAAAGCAGCCCTGCTTCAAGTTACTTGGGAGGACTAGAAAAGTCTCTTACCCTGGAATTCGAATAAGGTAGTTCCTGATTAGTAGTCCCCTCAGGCACCAGGCAGAAGCAAATGGGAATCTTGTCTGGAGAAAGAAATGGCATTCTATGTACTCTACAATTACTTTTTCAAATACAATGTTCATTGTGTAATCAAACATAAGTAGGCGTGCTAAAAACAATACGTGAATAAGAATTGGCACAAACATCAGAGGAGAGAGAAAGATCTAGAGGTACCCCAGAATTACCAGGCATGAATTTGTTAATCTGGTATAACTTAAAAACATCGGTAAGGAGAGGCACCTGGGTGGCTCGGTCAGCTGAGCCTCTGACTCTTGATTTCAGCTCAGGTCATGATCTCACGGTTTGCGCTGACAGCGCAGAGCCTGCTTGGGATTCTCTCTGCCCCTCCCGCTTTCTCTCAAAATAAGTTATATCAGTAAGGAAAAATAATGAGACCCCATTACACACCTATTAGAATGGTTGGGGAAAAAACCCTGACAATACCAATTTTTGGTAAGGCTACAGAGCGACAGAACTCATTCATTGTCACTGGGAATGCAAAATGGTACAGCCACTTTGGAAAACTGTTTCTCCATAGAGCCAAACTTGGTCTTACCATATGGTCTAGAATCATGTTCCTAAGTACTTACCAAACTGATTCATGTAGATACTGCATCTGTGGGGTGCAGTGTAAATCTCCACTCCTTAAGTCTGGGCAGCATGTAATGATTTCCTTCCAAAGAACACAGTAGGGACTGCCGCTGGCGAAGACCAGCTTTCGCAGAGAAACTTGACAAAATGCCTCAGGCACATGACAGAAGTCGACATCAGTAGCAGGGCATGTGGAGGGTAGGTACCCTTCATATGATGTGATGGAAATGGCATCTGACCTCTGTGATCTTCCTCCCCAACACCTGTAACTTCAGTCTAGTTGTGAGAAGAGCAATCAAATCCCGGCAGATGGACATTTTACAAAATACCTGACCAGCACTCAAGGCTATCAGATCACCAAAAACAAAGTCAGAAATGGTCACAGTCAAGAGATGCCCACAGAGACATGGTGACTGAATGTAATGTGATATCCAAGAAAAAGTATTTTAGATAAAAACTTAGGGGATCTGAATAAAGTACAGGCTTTAGACATTCAATTCAGTGAAATATTCTTTACATGTGTGTGGGGTGTGTGTGTGTGTGAGTGAGAGAGAGAGAGAGAGAGAATGAGAGAGACAAAGAGGAAGAGGCAGAGAGAGAGGGAAAGAGAGACGCAGAGCAAGAGAAGGAGAGTGAATCCCAAGCTGACTCCACACTGTCAGCACAGAGCCCAATGAGGGCTTGATCTCACGAACCGGGAGATCACGACCTGTGCTGAAATCAAGAGTTGGACACTTCGCCGACTGAGCCACCCAGGCACCCCTGGTATTTTAAATAGGATCTTCCAGGGGCGCCTGGGTGGCTTAGTCGGTTAAGCGTCCGATTTTCCCTTAGGTCATGATCTCGCGGTTCGTGGGTTCGAGCCCCGCGTCGGGCTCTGTGCTGCCAGCTCAGAGCCTGGAGCCTGTTTCAGAGTCTGTGACTCCCTCTCTCCCTGACCCTTCCCTGCTCATGCTGTCTCTCTCTCTCTCTCCTAGAAATAAATAAAACATTAAAAAAGAATTTAAATAGTATCTTCCTGTTTCTGATTCTTTTGTGTATATTTGCAGATATATAACTTAATTTTTAAAGATCATAGAAAACATGAATTTTTAATATTTTGTGATGGGTGACAATGTCTCTTAGTCACTAATAATTTTGTAGCTGATTTTTTCCTGGGTTTTCACTGTAGGTGATCTTTTCATCTCAAACAGTAATTTTATTTCTCATCTATTAGCTCGAACTGGGATCCTGTTATTGTTTTGTTGTTGTTGAAGGGAAATATTTATTTCCTTTATCCCAATATATAAGGTTTCTTAATCTTTTTTCTTAAATAGATATTGTCAAGTTGGTTTCTATACAACACCCAGTGCTCATCCCAAAAGTGCCCTCCTCCATGCCCATCACCCCCCTTCCTGTCTTCCCGACCCCCAGCATCCCTCAGATTTTTCTCAGCATTCAAGAGTCTCTTGCATGGTTTGCCTCCATTCTCCTCCCCCATGGTCCTCCATTAAGTTCCTCCTAATCCACCTATATGTGCAAGCATATGGTATCTGTCCTTCTCTGCCTGATTTATTTCACTTAGCGTAACACCCTCAAGTTCCATCCATGTTGCTACAAATGGCCAGATTTCATTCTTTCTCATTGCCTTGTAGTATTCCATCGTATAGATAAACCACATCTTCTTGATCCATTCGTCCGTTGATGGACACTTAGGCTCTTTCCATGTTTTAGCTATTGTGGAGAGTGCTGCTATGAACATTGGGGTACATGTGCTCCTATGCATCAGCATTTCTGTATCCCTTGGGTAAAT